>NW_024734997.1:0-26259 GCF_018991925.1 Homarus americanus
TGTATGATCCACAGGTATGTGTTGTATGATCCTGTTATGTGTTGTATGATCACAGGTGTGTTGTATGATCCACAGGTATGTGTTGTCTGATCCACAGGTGTGTGTTGTATGATCTGGTATGTGTTGTATGATCCACAGGTATGTGTTGTATGATCTAGGTATGTGTTTTGATCCCACAGGTATGTGTTTGTATGATCCACAGGTATGTGTTGTATGATCCTGCAGGTATGTGTTGTATGATCCACAGGGGATGTGGTGTATGATTCTGGGCATGTGTTGTATGATCACAGGCAATTTGTATGATCCACAGGGATGTGGTGTATGATCCACAGGCATGTGTTGTATGATCCACAGGCATGTGTTCAGCCTTGATCCACAGTGTGTGTTGTATGATCCACAGGTATGTGTTGTATGATCACAGGCATGTGTTTGTATGATCCTGGGTATGTGTTGTGTGATCCACAGGCATGTGTTGTATGATCCACAGGTATGTGTTGTATGATCACAGGTATGTTTTGTATGATCCTGGGTATGTGTTGTCTGATCCACGGGTATGTGTTGTATGATCCACAGGCATGTGCATGATCCACAGGTATGTGTTGTATGATCACAGGTATGTGTTGTATGATCACAGGCATGTGTTGTATGATCCACAGGTATGTGTTGTCTGATCACAGGTATGTGTTGTATGATCACAGGCATGTGTTGTATGATCTAGTGTGTTGTATGATCCTGGTATGTGTTGTATGATCACAGGCATGTGTTGTATGATCAGGCATGTGTTGTATGATCCACAGGCCATCATGTTGTATGATCACAGGCATGTGTTGTATGATCCACAGGCATGTGTTGTATGATCCTGGGTATGTGTTGTATGATCCACAGGTATGTGTTGTATGATCACAGGCATGTGTTGTATGATCCACAGGCATGTGTTGTATGATCACAGGTATGTGTGTTGTCTGATCCACAGGTATGTGTTGTATGATCACGGGCATGTATGATCTGGGCATGTGTTGTATGATCCACAGGCATGTGTTTGTATGATCCACAGGTATGTGTTGTATGATCCACAGGCATGTGTTGTATGATCCCACAGGCATGTGGGTCACTGGGTATGTGTTGTATGATCCTGGGTATGTGTATTTGTCTGATCCTGGTATGTGTTGTATGATCCACAGGCATGTGTTGTGATCCACAGGCCATGTGTTGTATGATCCACAGGTGTGTTGTCTGATCCTGGGCATGTGTTGTATGATCCACAGGTGTGTTGTATGATCCTGGGCATGTGTTGTATGATCCACAGGTATGTGTTGTGTCTGATCCCACAGGCATGTGTTTGTGTGATCCTGGGTATGTGTTGTATGATCCACAGGTATGTGTTGTATGATCCACAGGCATGTGTTGTATGATCCACAGGTATGTGTTATCTGATCACGGGCATGTGTTGTGATCACAGGTATGTGTTGTCTGATCCACAGGCATGTGTTGTATGATCACAGGTATGTGTTGTATGATGATCCACAGGTATGTGTTGTATGATCCACAGGCATGTGTTGTATGATCCTGAGCCATGTGTTGTATGATCCTGGGCATGTGTTGTATGATCCACAGGTATGTGTTGTATGATCCTGGGTGTGTGTTGTCTGATCCACAGGCATGTGTTGTATGATCACAGGTATGTGTTGTATGATCACAGGCATGTGTTGTATGATCCACAGGTATGTGTTGTCTGATCCTGTGTGTTGTATGATCCACGGAGCATGTGTTGTGAGTCCACAGAGGCATGGTGTTGGCCTTGGTCCACAGGTATGTGTTGTATGATCCACAGGCATGTGTTGTATGATCACAGGTATGTGTTGTGTGATCACAGGTATGTGTTGTATGATCCACAGGCATGTGTATGATCGGGCATGTGTTGTATGATCACAGGCATGTGTTGTGATCCACAGGCATGTGTTGTATGATCCACAGGTATGTGTTGTATGGCTGGGTATGTGTTGTATGATCCACAGGTATGTGTTGTATGATCCTGGGCATGTGTTGTATGATCCTGGGTATGTGTGTGATCCTGGTGTGTTGTATGATCCACAGGCATGTGTTGTATGATCTGGGCATGTGTTGTATGATCTGGGCATGTGTTGTATGATCCACAGGCATGTGTTGTATGATCCACAGGTATGTGTTGTGTGATCACAGGTATGGTGTATGATCACAGGTATGTGTTGTATGATCACAGGCATGTGTTGTATGATCACAGGTATGTGTTGTGTGATCACAGGTAGAGGTGTTGTATGATCCTGGGTATGTTGTATGATCACAGGCATGTGTTGCTTGTGATCCAAGGCATGTGTTGTATGATCCACAGGCATGTGTTGTATGATCACAGGCATGTTGTGATCCACAGGTATGTGTTGTATGATCACAGGCATGTGTTGTATGATCCACAGGTATGTGTTGTATGATCCACAGGTATGTGTTGTATGATCACAGGCATGTGTTGTGTGATCCACAGATGTGTGTGTTGTCTGATCAGGCATGTGTTTTATGATCACAGGCATGTGTTGTATGATCACAGGCATGTGTTGTATGATGATCCACAGGTATGTGTGTTGTATGATCCACAGGTATGTGTTGTCTGATCCTGGGTATGTGTTGTATGATCACAGGTATGTGTTGTCTGATCCACAGGCATGTGTTGTATGATCCACAGGCATGTGTTCTGTATGATCCACAGGCATGTGTTGTATGATCCACAGGCATGTGTTCAGCCCCATGATCCACAGGCATGTGTGTGTGTGATCCACAGGTATGTGTTGTGTGATCACAGGTATGTGTTGTATGATCACAGGTATGTGTGATCCACAGGTATGTGTTGTATGATCCTGGGTATGTGTTGTGTGATCACAGGCATGTGTTGTATGATCACAGGCATGTGTTGTATGATCACAGGTATGTGTTGTATGATCACAGGTACATGTGTTGCTTATGATCCACAGGTATGTGTTTGTATGATCCACAGGTATGTGTTGTGTGATCCTGGGTATGTGTTGTATGATCTGGGTATGTGTTGTATGATCCACAGGTGTGTGTTGTGTGATCCTGGGTGTGTGTTGGCCATGTGATCCTGGGGTGTGTGTTGTGTGATCCTGGGTATCAATGTTGTATGATCACAGGTGTGTGTTGTATGATCCTGGGTATGTGTTGTATGATCCACAGGCATGTGTTGTGTGATCCTGGGTATGTGTTGTATGATCCACAGGGTATGTGTGTTTGGCCTTGATCCACAGGTGTGTGTTTGTGATCACAGGCATGTGTTGTATGATCCATAGGCATGTGTTTGTATGATCACAGGTATGTGTTGTATGATCACAGGTATGTGTTGTATGATCCACAGTGTGTTGTGATCCTAGGCATGTGTGATCCTGGGTATGTGTTGTATGATCCTGGGTATGTGTTGTGATCCACAGGTATGTGTTGTGTGATCCACAGGTATGTGTTGTATGATCACAGGTATGTGTTGTGTGTGATCCTGGGCATGTGTTGTATGATCCACAGGCATGTGTTGTATGATCACAGGCATGTGTTGTATGATCACAGGTATGTGTTGTATGATCCACAGGTATGTGTTGTATGATCCATAGGCATGTGTTGTATGATCACAGGTATGTGTTGTAGCATCCACAGGTATGTGTTGTGTAGTCAGGTATGTGTTGTATGATCCACAGGTATGTGTTGTATGATCCACAGGTATGTGTTGTCTGATCCACAGGCATGTGTTGTGTGATCCACAGGTATGTGTTGTATGATCCACAGGCATGTGTTGTATGATCACAGGTATGTGTTGTATGATCCACAGGCATGTGTTGTATGATCACAGGTATGTGTTGTGTGATCCACAGGTGTGTGTTGTGTCCACAGGCATGTGTTGTATGATCCACAGGTATGTGTTGTATGATCCACGAGGTATGTGTTTGTATGATCCTGGGTATGTGTTGTATGATCCACAGGTATGTGTTTGTCTGATCACAGGCATGTGTTGTGTGATCACAGGTATGTGTTGGCCCTTGATCCACAGGCATGGGTTGTATGATCCACAGGTATTTGTTGTATGATCCACAGTCATGTGTTGTATGATCACAGGTGTGTGTGTGATCTGGGTATGTGTTGTATGATCCACAGGCATGTTGTGTGATCACGGGTGTATCGTTGTATGATCCTGGGCATGTGTTGTATGATCCTGGTATGTGTTCCTTATGATCCACGGGCATGTGTTGTATGATCCACAGGTATGTGTTGTATGATCCTGGGTATGTGTTGTATGATCCACAGGCATGTGTTGTATGATCTGGGTATGTGTTGTATGATCCACAGGTATGTGTTGTATGATCCACAGGCATGTGTTGTATGATCCACAGGTATGTGTTGTATGATCACAGGCATGTGTTGTATGATCACAGGTATGTGTTGTATGATGATCCCACAGGCATGTGTTGTTTGATCCACAGTATGTGTTGTATGATCCACAGGCATGTGTTGTATGATCCACAGGTATGTGTTCCTTGTGATCCACAGGTATGTGTTGTATGATCACAGGCATGTGTTGTATGATCAAGGGTATGTGTTGTATGATCCACAGGTATGTGTTGTGTGATCCACAGGTGTGTGACGTATGATCACAGGCATGTGTGTTGTATGATCCACAGGCATGTGTTGTGTGATCACAGGCATCAATGTTGTGATCCCACAGGTATGTGTTGTATGATCTGGGTATGTGATGTGTGATCCACAGGTGTGTGACGTATGATCACAGGTATGTGTTGTCTGATCACAGGTGTGTTGTATGATCACAGGTATGTGTTGTATGATCACAGGTATGTGTTGTATGATCTGGGCGTGTGTTGTATGAATGCAGGTATGTGTTGTATGATCCACAGGGTGTGTGTGTGATCCATGTGTATGTGTTGTATGATCCACAGTGTGTTGTATGATCCACAGGTATGTGTTGTATGATCCACAGGTATGTGTTGTCTGATCCCACAGGCATGTGTTGTATGATCTGAGTATGTGTTGTATGATCCACAGGTATGTGTTGTGTGATCCACAGGCATGTGTTGTATGATCCACAGGCATGTGTTGTATGATCCACAGGTATGTGTTGTATGATCACAGGTATGTGTTGTGTGATCCACGGGTGTTGTGACGTGTGTTGATCACAGGTATGTGTTGTCTGATCCCACAGGTGTGTTGTCCATGATCACAGGTATGTGTTGTATGATCCTGAGTATGTGTTCTTCCTTGATCCACAGGCATGTGTTGGCGTGATCCTGGGTATGTGTTGTATGATCCACAGGTATGTGTTGTGTGATCCACATGTATGTGTTGTATGATCCACAGGCATGTGTTGTATGATCCACAGGTATGTGTTGTATGATCACAGGTATGTGTTGTATGATCCACAGGCTGTGTGTTTGTGTGATCCACAGGCATGTGTTGTATGATCCTGGGCATGTGTTGTATGATCCACAGGCATGTGTTGTATGATCCACAGGTATGTGTTGTATGATCCACTGGGCATGTGTTTTATGATCCACAGGCATGTGTTGTATGATCACAGGCATGTGTTGTATGATCCACAGGTATGTGTTGTATGATCCACAGGCATGTGTTGTATGATCACAGGCATGTGTTGTATGATCCACAGGTATGTGTGTTGCCCATGATCCACAGGCATGTGTTGTGTGATCACAGGTATGTGTTGTATGATCCTGGGCATGTGTTGTATGATCCTGGGTATGTGTTGTATGATCACAGGCATGTGTTGTATGATCAGTGTGTATTTGTATGATCCACAGGTATGTATTATCCACAGGCATGTGTTGTAGTCCTGGGTGTGTGTGTTGTATGATCCACAGGTATGTGTTGTGTGATCCACGGGTGTGACGTATGATCCACAGGCATGTTGTATGATCCACAGCATGTGTTGTGTGATCACAGGCATGTGTTGTATGATCCTGGGTATGTGTTGTATGGTCCAGGTATGTGTTGTGTGATCCACAGGTGTGTGTTATTATGATCCACAGGTATGTGTGTTGTCTGATCCTAGGTGTGTTGTATGATCCACAGGTATGTGTTGTATGATCACAGGTATGTGTTGTATGATCCACAGGCATGTGTTGTATGATCCACAGGTATGTGTTGTATGATCACAGGTATGTGTTGTGTGATCCACAGGTATGTGTTGTATGATCCTGGGTATGTGTTGTATGACCACAGGTATGTGTTGTGTGATCCACAGGTATGTGTTGTGAGTCCACAGGCATGTGTTGTATGATCCACAGGTATGTGTTGTCTGATCCCACAGGTGTGTTGCTTATGATCACAGGTATGTGTGTGATCCCACAGGTATGTGTTGTATGATCACAGGGTGGAGTCCCACAGGTATGTGTTGTATGATCCACAGGTATGTTGTATGATCCACAGGCATGCATTGTATGATCCTAGGTATGTGTTGTATGATCCACAGGTATGTGTTGTATGATCCACAGGTGTGTTGTATGATCCACAGGTATGTGTTGTCTGATCCTGGGTGTGTTGTATGATCCACAGGTATGTGTGAGTATGATCCACAGGTATGTGTGTATGATCCACAGAAGTATGTGTTGTTTTGATCCACAGGTATGTGTTGTATGATCCACAGGTATGTGTTGTATGATCACAGGTATGTGTTGTATGATCACAGGGATGTGGTATGATTCACAGGCATGTGTTGTATGATCCACAGAGGCATGTGTTGTATGATCCACAGGGGATGTGGTGTATGATCCACAGGCATGTGTTGGCCCATGATCCCACAGGCATGTGTTGTATGATCCACAGGTATGTGTTTGTATGGTCAGGTATGTGTTGTATGATCCTGAGGCATGTGTTTGTATGATCCTGGGCATGTGTTGTAGCATGATCCACAGGATGTGGTGTATGATCCTACAGGTATGTGTGTTGTGATCCACAGGCATGTGTTGTATGATCCACAGGTATGTGTTGTATGATCCACGGTATGTGTTGTATGATCCACAGGCATGTGTTGTATGATCCACGGGCATGTGTTGTATGATTCACAGGTATGTGTTGTATGATCCTGAGTGTGTTGTATAAGATCCCACAGGCATGTGTTGTATGATCCAGGTATGTGTTGCTGATCCACAGGTATGTGTTGTATGATCCACAGGCATGTGTTGTATGATCCACAGGCATGTGTTGTATGATCACAGGTATGTGTTGTGTGATCCACAGGCATGTGTTGTATGATCCACAGGCATGTGTTGTATGATCACAGGTATGTGTTGTATGATCACAGGTGTGTGTTGTGTGATCCACAGGCATGGTTGTATGATCCACAGGCATGTGTTGGCCATGATCCACAGGTATGTGTTGTATGATCCTGAGCATGTGTTGTATGATCCTGGGCATGTGTTGTATGATCCGGGTATGTGTTGGCCTTGATCCACAGGCATGTGTTGTGTGATCACAGGTATGTGTTGTGTGATCCACAGGCATGTGTTGTATGATCACAGGTATGTGTTGTATGATCTGACATGTGTTGTGATCCACAGGTATGTGTTGTATGATCCTGAGTATGTGTATTATCCACAATGTGTTGTATGATCTGAGTATGTGTTGTATGATCCACAGGTATGTGTTGTGTGATCCTGAGTGTGTGACGTATGATCCTGGCATGTGTTGTATGATCCACAGGCATGTGTTGATCCACAGGCATGTGTTGTATGATCCACAGGTATGTGTTGTATGATCCACAGGCATGTGTTGTGCTTGATCACAGGTGTGTGACGTATGATCCACAGGTATGTGACATGATCCTGGGTGTGTTGTATGATCCTGGTATGTGTTGTATGATCCACAGGTGTGTTGTATGATCCTGGGCATGTGTTGTATGATCCACAGGTATGTGTTGTATGATCAGGTATGTGTTGTGTGTGATCACGGGTATGTGTTGTATGATCACAGGGTATGTGTTATGAATTACAGGTATGTGTTGTGTGATCCACAGGTGTGTGTTTGTGTGATCCACAGGCATGTGTTGTATGATCTGGGTATGTGTTGTCTGATTCACGGGTGTGTTGTATGATCCACAGGTGTGTGTTGTGTGATCACAGGTATGTGTTGTATGATCCACAGGCATGTGTTGTCTGATCACAGGTATGTGTTGTATGATCGGAGCATGTGTTGTATGATCACGGGCATGCATTGTATGATCCTGGGTATGTGTTGTATGATCCACAGGTATGTGTTGTATGATCCTGGGTGTGTTCCTTGATCCTGGTATGTGTTGTCTGATCCTGGGTGTGTTGTATGATCCTGAGTATGTGTAGTATGATCCTGGTATGTGTTGTATGATCCGTATGTGTTGTTTTGATCCACAGGTATGTGTTGTATGATCCACAGGTATGTGTTGTATGTCCACAGGTATTAGTATTTGTATGATCCACAGGGATGTGGTGTATGATTCTGGGCATGTGTTGTATGATCCACAGGCATGTGTTGTATGATCACAGGGGATGTGGTGTATGATCCACAGGCATGTGTTGTATGATCACAGGCATGTGTTGTATGATCCACAGGTATGTGTTGTATGATCACAGGTATGTATTTGTATGATCCAGGCATGTGTTGTATGATCACAGGCATGTGTTGTATGATCCACAGGGATGTGGTGTATGATCCACAGGTATGTGTTGTATGATCCACAGGCATGTGTTGTATATGATCCACAGGTATGTGTTGTCCCTTGATCCTGGGTATGTGTTGTATGATCCACAGGCATGTGTTGTGATCCACAGGCATGTGGTGTATGATTCTGGTATGTGTTGTATGATCCACAGGCATGTGTTGTATGATCCACAGGCATGTGTTGTATGATCCACAGGTATGTGTTGTATGATCCACAGGTATGTGTTTGGCCTTGATCACAGGCATGTGTTGTATGATCCACAGGCATGTGTTGTATGATCCACAGGTATGTGTTGTGTGATCACAGGTATGTGTTGTATGATCACAGGCATGTGTTGTACTTAGTCACAGGTATGTGTTGTATGATCCACAGGCATGTGTTGTGATCCACAGGCATGTGTTGTATGATCCACAGGTATGTGTTGTGTGATCCACAGGCATGTGTTGTATGATCACAGGCATGTGTTGTATGATCCACAGGTATGTGTTGTATGATCCACAGGTATGTGTTGTATGATCCACAGGCATGTGTTGTATGATCACAGGTATGTGTTGTATGATCACAGGCATGTGTTGTGATCCACAGGTACATGTGGTGTATGATCACAGGCATGTGTTCAGCCTTGATCACAGGCATGTGTTGTATGTCCACAGGTGTGTGTTGTATGATCCACAGGCATGTGTTGTGTGATCCTGGGTGTGTGTTGTGATCCTGAGGCATGTGTTGTATGATCTGGGTATGTGTTGTGTGATCCCACAGGCATGTGTTGTATGATCCTGGGTATGTGTTGTATGATCCTGGGTATGTGTTGTATTATCCACAGGCATGTGTTATGATCCACAGGTGTGTTGGCCTTGATCCACAGGTATGTGTTGTGTGATCCACAGGTGTGTTCCGTATGATCCACAGGCATGTGTTGTATGATCTCACAGGCATGTGTTGTGTGATCCACAGGCATGTGTTGTATGATCCACAGGTATGTGTTGTATGATCCACAGGTATGTGTTGTGTGATCACAGGTGTGTGACGTATGATCCACAGGTATGTGTTTGTCTGATCCTGGGTGTGTTGTATGATCCCACAGGTGTGTGTTGTATGATCCAGGTATGTGTTGTATGATCCACAGGCGTGTGTTGTATGATCCTGGGTATGTGTTGTATGATCCACAGGTATGTGTTGTGTGATCACAGGTATGTGTTGTATGATCCACAGGTATGTGTTGTATGATCCACAGGTATGTGTTGTGTGATCCACAGGTATGTGTGTGATCCACGGGCGTGTGTTGTATGATCCTGGGTGTGTGTTGTCTGATCCACAGGTGTGTTGTGATCCACAGGCATGTGTGTGATCCACGGGTTGTGTGTTGTATGATCCACAGGCATGTGTTGTCTGATCCACAGGTATGTGTTGTATGATCCACAGGTATGTGTTGTGTGATCCACAGGCATGTGTTGTATGATCCACAGGTATGTGTTGTATGATCCACAGGTGTGTGTTGTATGATCCACAGGTGTGTTGTATGATCCACAGGTATGTGTTGTCTGATCCTGGGTGTGTTGTATGATCCTGGGTATGTGTTGTATGATCAGGTATGTGTTGTATGATCCTGAGGTATGTTGTTTTGATCCACAATTTGTGTTGTATGATCCACAGGTATGTGTTGTATGATCCATTTATGTGTTGTGATCCACGGGGATGTGGTGTATGATTCACAGGCATGTGTTTGTATGATCCACAGGCATGTGTTGGCTATGATCCTAGGGATGTGGTGTATGATACAGGCATGTGTTGTATGATCCACAGGCATGTGTTGTATGATCCACAGGTATGTATTCCTTGTGATCCTGAGCCCATGTGTTGTATGATCACAGGCTGTGTTGTATGATCCCACAGGCATGTGTTGTATGATCACAGGGATGGTGTATGATCCACAGGTGTGTGTATGATCCACAGGCATGTGTTGTATGATCCTGGGTATGTGTGTTGTATGATCCACAGGTATGTGTTGTATGATCCACAGGCATGTGTTGTATGATCCACAGGCATGTGTTGTATGATCCACAGGTATGTGTTGTGTATGATCCACGGGCATGTGTTGTATGATCCACAGGCATGTGTTGTATGATCACAGGTATGTTGTATGATCCACAGGTATGTGTTGTATGATCACAGGCATGTGTTGTATGATCACAGGCATGTGTTGTATGATCCTGGTATGTGTTGTGTGTGATCACAGGCATGTGTTGTATGATCCACATGTGTGTGTTGTATGTGATCACAGGTGTGTTGTATGATCCACATGTGTGTTGTATGATCCACAGGCATGTGTTGTATGATCCACAGGTGTGTTGTATGATCCACATGTGTGTGTTTGTCTGATCCACAGGTGTTGTATGATCCACATGTATGTGTTGTATGATCCACAGGCATGTGTTGTATGATCACAGGTATGTGTTGTATGATCCATGTATGTTGTATGATCCACAGGTGTGTTTGTGATCCACATGTGTGTTGTATGATCCACATGTGTTGTATGATCCACAGGTGTGTTGTATGATCACAGGTATGTGTGTTGTATGATCACATGTATGTGTTGTCTGATCCACAGGTGTGTTGTATGATCATGTATGTGTTTGTATGATCCATGTATGTGTTGTGCATGATCTGGGTGTGTTGTATGATCCACATGTATGTGTTGTATGATCACATGTATGTGTTGTATGATCCTGGGTGTGTTGTCTGATCCACAGGTGTTGTATGATCCACATGTATGTGTTGTTTTGATCCACAGGTATGTGTTGTCTGATCCACAGGTGTGTTGTATGATCCACAGGCATGTGTTGTATGATCACAGGTGTGTTGTATGATCCACGGGTGTGTTAGCCTTGATCCACATGTATGTGTTGTATGATCCACAGGTGTGTTCATGTAGTCCACAGGTATGTGTTGTATGATCCATGTGTGTTGCTTTGATCCACAGGTATGTGTTGTATGATCCACAGGCATGTGTTGTATGATCCACAGATATGCGTTGTATGATCCACAGGCATGTGTTGTATGATCCACAGGTACATGTGTTGTATGATCCACAGGTATGTATGTTGTATGATGATCCACAGGTATGTGTTGTATGATCCACCCAGGCATGTGTTTGCTGATCACAGGTATGTGTGTATGATCACAGGTATGTGTTGTCTGATCCTGACGTGTTGTATGATCACAGGCATGTGTTGTATATGATCCTGGTATGTGTCGTATGATCCTGGGTATGTGTTGTCTGATCCACAGGTGTGTTGTATGATCCTGGGTATGTGTTGTATGATCCTGGTATGTGTTGTATGATCCACATGTATGTGTTGTTTTGATCCTGGGTATGTGTTGTGTGATCCACAGGCATGTGTTGTATGATCCTGAGCATGTGTTGTATGATCCTGGGTATGTGTTGTATGATCCTGGGTGTGTGTTGTGTGATCCACAGGCATGTGTTGTATGATCCACAGGTATGTGTTGGATCCACAGGTATGTGTTGTATGATCCACAGGTATGTGTTGTGTGATCCACAGGCATGTGATGATCCAAGGCATGTGTTGTATGATCCACAGGTATGTGTTGTATGATCCACAGGTATGCGTTGTATGATCCACAGACATGTGTTGTATGATCCACAGGTATGATTGTATGATCCACAGAGGTGTATTTACCTGTGACCCACACATGTGAATGTATGACTTACAGTGTGTGTGTCAGTGTATGATCCACAGATGTCTATTTTTGTGTTCGTATGAAGGAATGTGATGTATATGGTCCTGAGGTGTATGAATGTATAACCCTGAACACGTGTTCGTACATAGGTATCACAGATGTGTCTCTGTATGTATGATCTACGGGAGTGTTTGTATAAATGATCCAAAGATGTGTGTGTGTGTGTGTGTGTGTGTGTGTGTGTGTGTGTGTGTGTGTGTGTGTGTGTGTAGTATAGTAGTAAATGATAAACATGTGTATATTTTTTCAATCCGCAGATGCATTTCATCCACAGGTACAGTATAGGTAAATAAGTATGATTCACAGGTTTGTATGTGTGTATATCTATGTATGATTCATGTGTGTGTGGGGAGGGGGGGAGCTTACACACCTGTAAAACCCAGTTCGAACTGCTTTTTTAAGCAGGTAGTGATAATAAGTGATTCAAAGGACGAGGATGTGTGGAGGCGATCATGCTGGGCCATAACAAACACTACACAACTCACTCGCAAAAAACAATGTCTCAAGTATTTTAGTAGCGACAGATACCCACTTATAGAGCATCCGGTTCATAGTAGGGTGTATATCAACTACTTCTAGTCGAGTACTCATGTTGCAGGTATATAGTAGGTACAGTACGTCTGCTATGTGACGCTCACCTACGCCTTCATCCAAACACCCCAACACTTCCACAATATCTCAAATGCTCGGCATGCACCACAACGTCGTCAACGCATTAGATTACGGTCCTGATTAAAAATCTGTGGCTAAGGTGCAGTTGTATTTCTCGCGTTAGCGATAACAGGGATGTACTGTGCAATGTATGTGTAAAGTAATAACAGCACACACACACACACACACTTCTACTACTACTACTTTGCTGTCACTCGAATCAAGTATGACGATCATCCAACTATGATAAAATGATGTGAGTTATAAGGATGTCACCTTCGTTGGTGAGTTATGAGGTGACTAGAGAGGCCGATACGAGACAGGCAGAACCGCCACAGATGTTACATATGTGGAGGCTGCATCTATTGCGGAGGGGCAGCGGCAGCGACTTTCCGGCGTTAGCGCTTGTCTGCCTCGGCATGCAGTCGGACTAACTCGAAAGTATTGACACCTCGTGGTGCTCCTCCAAGCGTTACGGTGTGGAGTGATTGTCTCCCGGGTGAGAGGGTCGATTTAGCACTTTTTCAGGTTTGTCTTGAGGCTATCCTTATACCTTTTCAGTTGCCCGCCAGCATTATGTTTACCATTCGTTAGGTTGACTGTAAAGTAGCTGCTTTGCAGTCTACTGTCGTCCATGCGGGTAATATGGCCAGTCCAACGTAATTGTTCATGGATAATGGTAGCCTGGATGATCCTACAGTTGGTGTCAGCGAGAATACTGGCATTTGTTCTCTTGTCTTCCCAACGAACTCGGAGGATGGAAAGTCTTTCAAGTGCCTTGAGGTGCCTCTGTACGTGGCCCATCTCGCTGCCATATAGCAGGGTGGGGAGGACCACTGCTCGATATACGTGCAACTTTGTAGATAATTTCAGCTCTCACACCTGAAGACACAGGTCGGAGTCTGCCAAAGGCTTGAGATGCATTTTTGATCCGATGTTGAATCTCTTCATCACCGATGTCAGTGGTGGACAGGTGGAGCCGAGATACTGAAAGTTGGAAACATTAGAGATGGCAGTACCATTAAGCTGGATGGATGGTGGAGGTGTGGCTGAACCAGGGGCAGGCTGAAAGAGAATCTGAGTCTTACATACATTCACTTCGCCGAAGTGTGCATACGCATCTGCATAGGTGTTCAGGATCTCCTGTAGGTTGCATTCAGTGTGAGCGACAAGGGTGAGGTCGTTTGCATACTGAAGTTCAGTAATGGAAGCTGCCGACACCTTGTTCCTGCCTAGAGTCGTCTTATGTTGAAAAAACCCCTGCATCTGGTACAGGATGTCCACCTCACTAAATTGGCACTGGCACGAGTAAGGTAGGCAGCCAAGAAAATGGAAAAGAGAGTTGATGCCAAACATCCTCGTTTTACCTTATTGATGGGGAAGAACTCAGACTAGGTGCCATTGTGCGAGGACCGCCGTTCATGCTATCGTGGAGTGTTCACTATGGCGATGATTTTGGAGGGCAGCCAAACGGTTGAGGGTCCGCCAGGCTTTCCTGTTGACCAAGTCGAAGGCTTTTGTTAGGTCGATGAAGGCCATATACAGGTCACGATGCTGTTCTCTGCACTTTTTCCTGTATCTGGCGGGCATCAATGATCATGTCAGTGGTGCCACCTGATGGCCTCAAAGCCACATTGTGATTCTGGGAGGAAGTTTACTGCCCAGGAAGAAGTATGTTTAGACTCAGGCGATAATTATCTAGCTCTCACACGGTGTCACTAAGCACACTAAGTCTTAACTAGCTCTCACACAGTGTCACTAAGCAATAATTAAGTCTTAACTAGCTCCTCACATGGTGTCACTAATCACACTGTTTAACTCAGTTTTCTCACTGGTGTCACTAAGTACACTAAGTCTTAACTAACTCACATGGTGTCACTAACTAATTAAGACTTATTTAAGCCTCACATTGGTGTTACTAATCACACTAAGTCTTATTCAGTTTCACATGGTGTTACTTACACTAAGTCTTATCTAGCTCTCTCACACTCATGTCACTAACTGACACTAAATCTATATAGCTTCTGCACACGGTGCTCAGCACACCAAGTCTTATCTAGCTCTCACATGGTGTCACCACCACACAAAGTCTTGCCCAGCTCTCACACGGTGTCAATAAGTACACTAAGTCGTGTATCTAGCTCTCACATGAAGTCACTTCTGGCAGCACCAAGACTTATCTAGCTCTCACATGGTGCTCACTAACTGCCACCTGGGCATTCTTATCTTAGCTCTCACATGGTGTCACTAAGCACTAAGTCTTAACTAGCTCTCACACAGTGTCACTAAGCACACTAAGTCTTAACTAGCTCTCACATGGTGTTACTAAGCACACCAAGTCTTCATCTAGCTCTCACATCGTGTTACTAAGCACACTAAGTCTTTATCTAGCTCCTCACATGGTGTCACTAAGGCACACTAAGTCTTAACTAGCTCTCACTAATAGTGTCACTAGCACACTGTCTTAACCAGCTTCCCACATGGTGCGTCACTAACTAATTAAGCCCTATCTAGCCTCACATGGTGCTACTAAGTACACTGTCTTATCTAGCTACACGGGTAAATACCACCACACCAAGTTCATCTAGCTCTCACACGGCAAACAATAAGTACACTGTCGTATCTAGCTCTCTACATGGTGTCACTAAGTACACTAAGACTTCATCTAGCCTCACATGGTGCTCACTAACTACACTAAGTCGTATCTAGCTCCTCGATGGTGTCACTAAGTACACCAAGTCTTAACTAGCCTCACTGTGCGTCACTGGGCACAATTAAGTCTTAACTAGCTCCTCACATGGTGTTACTAAGCACACTAAGTCTTTATCTAGCTCTCACACGGTGTCAATAAGCACACCAGTCGCATCTAGGCCTCACATGGTGTCACTGGCACACTAAGACTTATCTAGTTCTCACACCTGTGTCACTCAACTAACGTTCATCTAGCTCTCACACGGTGTCAATAAGTACACTAAGTCGTATCTAGCTCTCACACGGTGTCACTACACTAAGACTTCATTCAGGCTCTCACATGGTGTCACTAACTGGCACTAAGTCTTATCTAGCTCTCACATGGTGTCACTGACTACTAATTAAATCTTATCTAGCTCTCGGCTACGGTGCTCACTAACCACACCAAGTCTTAACTAGCTCTCACATGGTGTCACTAACTACACCAAATCTTATCTAGCCTCTACTAACGTGTCAATTGGGCACACCAAGTCCTCATCTAGCTTCCCCACGGTGTCACCAATCACACCAAGTCTCCATCTAGCTCTCTACATGCGTCACCAAGCACAATTCAGTCTTATCTAGCCTCAATATCGCAGTCAATAAGCACACTAAGTCGCATCTAGCTCTCACATGGTGTCACCAACTACACCGTCTTAACTAGCTCCTCACACGGTGCGTCACCAACACACTAAGTCTATCTATTCTCACATGGTGTCACTAACTACACTAAGTCTTATCTAGTTCTCACATGGTGTCACTAACTCATCTTAAATCTTATCTAGCTCTCACATGGTGTCACTAAGCACACCAAATCTTATCTAGCTCTCACATGGTGTCATTAACCACACTAAATCTTATCAGCTCATACATGGTGTCACTAACTGCCATTAAATCTTATCTGCCTCACATGGTGCGCGTCACTAACCACTAAGTCCTAACTAGTTCTCACATGGTGTCACTAACCACACTGGGTCTTATCTAGCTCTCACACGGTGTCACTAACTACTTTAAGTCTTATCTAGCTCTCACATGGTGTCACTATACACTAAGTCCAACTAGCTCTGCCATTGTGTCACTAAGTACACTAAGTCTTAACTAGCTCTCTCACATGGTGTTACTAAGCACACTAAGTCTTGTATCTAGCTCACACGGTGTCACTAATCACACTAAGTCTTATCTAGCTCCTCACACGGTGTCAATAGTAATAACTAAGTCGTATCTAGCCTCACATGGTGTCACTAAGCACACCAAGACTTATCTAGCTCTCACATGGTGTCACTAATCACACTCAAGTCTTATCTAGCTCTCACATGGTGTCACTAAGTAATACTAAGTCTAACTAGGTTTCCTCATTAAGTGTCACTACACACTAAGTCTTAACTAGCTCTCACATGGTGTTACTAAGCACACTAGTCTAAATCTAGCTCTCACACGGTGTTACTACACACTAAGTCTGACTAGCTCTTCACACGGTGTCAATAAGTACACTAAGTCGTATCTAGTTTCTCACATGGTGTCACTACACACCAAGACTTATCTAGCTCTCACACGGTGTCACTACCACACTAAGTCTCATCTAGCTCTCACACGGTGTCACACAAGTACACTAAGCCGTATCTAGCTCTCACACACGGTGTCAATAAGCACACTAAATCTTATCTTAGCTCTCACATGGTGTCACTAATCACACTAAGTCTTTAACTAGTCTCAGCATGGTGTCACTAACCACATCTAAATCTTTTATTCAGCTCTCACACGGTGTCATTAGCACACTAAGTCTCATCTAGCTCACATGGTGTCACTAACCACTAAGTCTCATCTAGCTCTCACATGGTGTCACTACACACTAAGTCTTTATCTAGCTCTCACACGGTGTCAATAAGCACACTAAGTCGCATTCTAGCTCTCACATGGTGCTCAACTACACTAAGTCTTAACTAGCTCTCACACGTGTCACCAACACACTAAGTCTTATCTTCAGCTTCCTCACATGGTGTCACTAATCACACTAAGTCTTTATCTAGCTCCTCACATGGTGTCACTAACTCACACCAAATCTTATCTAGCTCTCACATGGTGTCACTAAGCACTAAATCTATTCTAGCTCTCACATGGTGTCACTAACTGTCTAAATCTTATCTATTTCTCACAGAAAGTCACTAACTACATTATTAAATCTTATCTAGCTCTCACATGGTGTCACTAACTCACACTAAGTCCCAACTAGTCTTCACATGGTGTCACCAATCACACTAAGCTCCATCTAGCTCTCACACGTGTCAATAAGTACACTAAGTCTTCATTCATTTCACATTGGTGTCACTAACTTACTTTAAGTCTTATCTAGCTCTCACACGGTGTCACTAAGCACACTAAGTCTTATCTAGCTCTCACACGGTGTCACTAAATACACTAAGTCTTATCTAGCTCTCACATGGTGTCAACAGCACACTAAGTCTTTATCTAGCTCTCACATGGTGTCACTAACTACTTTAAGTCTTATCTAGCTCTCTCTCACATGGTGTCACCAATCACACCAAATCTCATCTAGCTCTTGCACGGTGTCACTAACTACT
The DNA here is from genome assembly GCF_018991925.1 of Homarus americanus. Classification (NCBI taxonomy): domain Eukaryota; kingdom Metazoa; phylum Arthropoda; class Malacostraca; order Decapoda; family Nephropidae; genus Homarus; species Homarus americanus. The sequence goes on from NW_024734997.1 coordinate 18,472, forward strand.
TTAAGTCTTATCTAGCTCTCACATGGTGTCACTAACTACACTAAGTCCCAACTATTCTCACATGGTGTCACTAATCACATGTCCTAACTAGTTCTCACATGGTGTCACTAACTACTTTAAGTCTTATCTAGGTCTCACACGGTGTCACTAACTGCACTAAGTCTTGTATCTAGCTCTCACATGGTGTCAATGCACACACTAAGTCTTCATTCTAGCTCTCACATGGTGTCACTAACCACACTAAATCTTATCTTAGTTTCACATGGTGTCACTAACTACTTTAAGTCTTATCTAGCTCTCACATGGTGTCACTAACTACACTAAATCTTTATTCATTTCTCAATATGGTGTCACTAAATGACATTCAAGTCTTATCTAGTTTCACAGGTGTCATCAACAAGCACACTAAGTCTTATCTAGTTCTCACACGGTGTCAATAAGCACTGGGTCGTATCTAGCTCTCACGTGGGTGTCACTAACTACTAAATCTTTATCTAACTCTCACATGGTGTCACTAAGCACACCAAGTCTTATCTAGCTCTCACACGGTGCTTTCCGAAGGCATACTAAGTCTTATCTTAGTTTCACATGGTGTCACTAACTACATTAAATCTTTATCTAGCTCTCACATGGTGTCACTAACTACACTAAGTCCTAACTAGTTTCTCACATGGTGTCACCAATCACACTAAGTCTTATCTAGCTCCTTTTACACGTGTGTCAATAGCACACTAAGTCTTATCTAGCTCTCACATGGGTGTCACTCAACTACTTTAAGTCTTATCTAGTTTCACACTGGTGTCAATAAGTACACTAAGTTCTTATCTATTTCCTCACACGTGTCACTCAAATACACCTGTTTTCATCTATAGCCTCACATGGTGTCAACAAGTACACTAAGTCTATCTAGCTTCCTCACATGGTGTCACTAACTGCCTTTTAAGTCTTATCTAGCTCTCCTCACATGGTGTCACCACCACACTAAATCTTATCTAGCTCTCACACGTCACTCTCAATCACTTTAAGTCTTATCTAGCTCTCACATGGTGTCACTAACCACACTAAGTCCTAACTAGTTCTCACATGGTGCTTCACTAACTACACTAAGTCCTAACTAGTTCTCACATGGTGTCACTAACTACTTTTAAGTCTTATCTAGGTCTCACACGGTGTCACTAACCACACTAAGTCTTTTATCTAGCTCTCACATGGTGTCAACAAGTACACTAAGTCTTATCTAGCTCTCACATGGTGTCACTAACCACACCAAATTCATCTAGCTCTCACATGGTGTCACTAACTACTTTTAAGTCTTATCTAGCCTCACATGGTGTCAACACTAACTACACCAAATCTTATCTAGCTCTCACATGGTGTCACTAAATACACTAAGTCTTTATCTAGCTCTCACATGGTGCTCAACAAGTACACTTAAGTCTTATCTAGCTCACACGGGTGTCAATAAGCACACTAAGTCGTATCTAGCTCTCAATGGTGTCACTAACTACACTAAATCTTATCTAACTCTCACATGGTGTCAATAAGGCCACCAAGTCTTATCTAGCTCTCACACGGTGTCAATAAGTGCGCCTAAGTCTATTTCTCCAGCTCCCACATGGTGTCACTAACTCCACTCAAATCTTTATCTAACTCTCACATGGTGTCACTAAGCACACTAAGTCGTATCTAGCTCTCACGTGTCACTAACTGCCACTCAAAGTATAACTCTCACATGGTGTCAGCTTCAAGTACACTAAGTCTTAACTAGCTCTCACATGGTGTCACTAACTACACTAAGTTTTAACTAGCTTTCACATGGTGTCACTAAGTACACTAAGTCTTAACTAGCTCTCACACAGTGTCACTAAGTACACTAAGTCTAACTAGCTCTCATTGGTGTCACTTAAGTACACCAAGTCTATCTACCTCACACGGTGTCACTAAGCACACCAAGTCTTTATCTAGCTCTCACACGGTGTCAATACACCAAGTCAGCCTTAGCTCCCCACATGGTGTCACTAAGCACACTAAGATTCTTATCTAGCTTCCCTGGCCACGGGGTGTCACTAACCACACTAAGTCTTATCTAGCTTTCTCACACGGGTGCCATTAGCACACTAAGTCGCATCTAGCTCTCATGGTGTCACTAAGCAATACTAAGATCTCATTCAGCTCAAGCACACATGGTGTCACTAACTACACTAAGTCTTATCTTAGCTCACATGGTGTCACTGACTACACTAAATCTTATCTATAGCTCTCACATGGTGTCACTAACCACACTAAGTCTTTAACCAGCTCTCACATGGTGTCACTAACTACACTAAATCTTCATCTAGCTCTCACATTGCGTCATTAGCACACTAAGTCCATCTAGCTCTCACACATGGTGTCACTAATCACACTAAGTCTCATCTAGCTCTCACATGGTGTCACTAAGCACACTGTTTATCTAGTTCTCACACGGTGTCAATAAGTACACGTTGCATCTAGCTCTCACATGGTGTTACTAACTACACTGGGTCTTAACTAGCTCTCACACGGTGCTCACTAAACACACCTGTTCTATCTAGCTCTCATGGGTGTGTCACTAAGTACACTAAGTCTTTAACTAGTTTCACACAGTGTCACTAAGTACACTTAAGCCTTAACTAGCTCTCACATGGTGCTACTTGGGCACACCAAGTCCACCTAGCTCTCACACGGTGTTACTAAGCACACTAAGTCTTATCTTAGCTCTCACACGGTGTCAATAAGCACACTAAGTCGCATTCCAGCTCTCACATGGTGTCACTCTGGGCACACTAAGACTTATCTAGCTCTCACACGGTGTCACTAACTACACTAAGTCTATCTTAGGCTCTCACACGGTGTCAATAAGCACACCAAGTCTTATCTAGCTCTCACATGGTGTCACTAACCACTTTAAGTCTTATCTAGCTCTCACACGGTGCTCAATAAGCAACATCTGTCTTGTCTAGCTCTACCAATTTGTGTCACTCTAAATACACTGTCTTTATCTAGCTCTCACATGGTGTCAACAAGTACACTAAGTCTTATCTAGCTCTCACATGGTGTCACTAACTACTTTAAGTCTGACTCCAGCTCACATGGTGTCACTAACTACACTAAATCTTATCTAGCTCTCACACGGTGTCACTAACTACTTTAAGTCTTGTCTAGCTCTCACACATGGTGTCACTAACTGACACTAAGTCCCAACTAGTTCTCACATGGTGTCACCAACCACACTAAGTCCTAACCACCTCACATGGTGTCACTAACTACTTTAAGTCTTCATCTAGTCTCACACGGTGTCACTAACTATTAGACTTAAGTCTTATCTAGCTCACATGGTGTCAACAAGTACATCTAAGCTTCCATTCATTCTCACATGGTGTCACTAACTACCAAATCTTATCTAGCTCTTAACATGGTGTCACTAACTACTTAAGTCTTGTCTAGCTCTCACATGGTGCTTCACCAATCACACCAAATCTTTATCTAGCTCTCACATGTGTCACAAATACACCTGTCTTATCTAGCTCTCACATGGTGTCAACAAGTACACTAAGTCTTTACTCAGCTCTCACACGGTGTCAATAAGTACACTAAGTCGTATTCCAGCTCTCACGTGGTGTCACTAACTACACTAAATCTATTTAACCTCACATGGTGTGTCACCAAGTACACACCAAGTCTTATCTAAAGCTCTCACACGGTGTCAATAAGCACACTAAGTCTTATCTAGCTCCCCACATGGTGTCACTAACTCCACTAAATCTTATCTAACCCCTCACATGGTGTCACTGGTACACTGGTCAGTATCTAGCTCCTCACGTGGTGTCACCAATCACACTAAATCTTATATAACTCACATGGTGTCACTAAGCACACTAAGTCTCATCTAGCTCTCACATGGTGTCACTAAGCACACTAAGTCTATTCAGCCTCACATGGTGTCACCATCACACTGCTAAATCTTGATCTGCCTCACATGGTGTCACTAACCACACCAAATCTTATCTAGCTCTCACATGGTGTCACTAACTACACTAAGCTCCTATCTAGCTCTCACATGGTGTCACTCACTACACTAAATCTTATCTAGCTCTCACATGGTGTCACTAACTCACACCAAGTCCCAACTAGCTCTCACATGGTGTCACTAACTACACTAAGTCCCAACTAGTTTCCTCACATGGTGTCACTAACCACACCAAGTCTTATCTATTCTCAACATGGTGTCAGTAACTACACTAAGTCTTTATCTAGCTCTCACACAGCCACTAACTACACTAAGTCTTATCTAGCTCTCACATGATGTCACCAACCACACTAAGTCTTTATCTACTCTCACATGGTGTCACCTAACTACACCAAGTCTTATCTAGCCTCACATGGTGTCACTAACTACACTGTCTTTATCGAGCCTCACATGATGCTCACTAACCACACTAAGTCTTTATCTAGCCTCACATGGTGTCACTAACTCACACTAAGTCTTTATCTAGCTCTCACATGGTGTCAGTAACTACACTAAATCTTATCTAGCTCTCACACGTGTGTCAATAGTACACTAAGTCTTATCTAGCTCTCACATGGTGTCACTAACTACACTAAGTCTTATCTAGCTCTCACATGGTGTCACTTGGCACACTAAGTCTTATCTAGCTCTCACACGGTGTGTCAATAAGTACACTAAGTCTTATCTAGCTCTCTACATGGTGTCACTTTAACTACATCAAGTCTTATCTAGCTCTCACATGGTGTCACTCAACTACAATTAAGTCTTAACTAGCTCACATGGCAGTCACTAACTGACACGAAGTCTTATCTAGCTCTCACATGGTGTCACCACTCACACCAAATCTTATCTAGCTCCTCAACACGTGTGGTCACTCAACTGCACCAAGTCTTTAACTAGGCTCTCACATGGTGTCACTAATCACACTAAGTCTTATCTAGCTCCTCACATGGTGCCTTCACTTCACCACACTAAATTCCATCCATCTCACATGGTGTCACCACACCACACTAAGTCTTTATCTGCTCTCACATGGTGTCATCACTAAGTACACCAAGTCTTTATCTAGCTCTCACATGGTGCTCACTAACTACACCTTATGTCTTTATTTAGTTCTCACATGGTGTCACCAACTGGCTAATTATGTCTTATCTAGCTCTTTAATGGTGTCACTAAGCACACTAAGTCTTATCTAGCTCTCACATGGCAGTCACTAACTAATTAAGTCTTATCTAGCTCGCACTGGTGTCACTATAATAATTGTCTTTATCTAGCTCCCCATGGTGTCACTTGGGCACAGTAAGTCTATCTAGCTCTCACACGTGTCACTGACTACACCAAATCTTATCTAGCTCTCACACGGTGTCAGTAAGTACACTAAGTCTTATCTAGCTCCCTGCTACATGGTGTCACTAATCACAACTAAGTCCTCTTACTCCAGCTTCCTCACACATGGTGTCACTAAGTAACACTAAGTCTTATCTAGCTCTCACATGGTGTCACTCAATCACACCAAATCTTATCTAGCTCTCACACGGTGTCAATAAGTACACTAAGTCTCATCTAGTTCTCACATGGTGTCACTAACCACACCAAGTCTCATCTAGCTCTGCCATGGTGTCACTCAACCACACCAAGTCTTATCTAGCTCTCACATGGTGTCTCTAAGTACACTAAGTCTTATTTAGCTCTCACACGGTGTCAATAGCACACTAAGTCGTATCTAGCTCTCACATGGTGTCACTAACTACACTAAATCTTTTATCTGTCCTCAATAATGGTGTCAATAAGTACACTAAGTCTTATCTAGCTCTCAACAGGTCATCACTAACTACACTAAATCTTATCTAGCTCTACATGGTGTCACTAACTAATTCAAGTCTTATCTAGCTCCTTATATGGAGTCAACAAGTACACTAAATTCATTCTAGCTCTCACATGTTGTCACTAACTACACTAAATTATCTAGCTCTCACATGGTGTCACTAATCACACTGATGGTCCCAACTTTAGCTCTCACATGGTGTCACTTAACTACACTAAGTCTTATCTAGCTCTCACATGGTGTCACTATGTACATTAAGTCTTATCTAGCTCCTCACACGGTGTCACTCTAACCACACTAAATCTATCTAGCTCTCGCACGGTGCTCACTAAGCACACTAAGTCTTATCTGCCTCATGGTACACTAATCACACTAAGTCTTATCTAGCTCTCACATGGTGTCACTAGCACACTAAATCTTATCTAGCTTCCTAACACGTGTGTCACTAAGTACATTCAGTCCATCTTAGCCTCACATGGTGTCACTAACCACACTAAGTCTTATCTAGCTCTCACATGGTGTCACTAACTCACATTCAAGTCTTAACTAGTTTCCTCATGGTGTCACTAATATTCAAATCTTATCTAGTCGCACACGTGTCACTGAGCACACTAAATCTATCTAGCTCTCACATGGTGTCACTAACCTCACTCAATTTTATCTAGCCTTTCATTGGTGTCACTAAGTACACTAAGTCTTATCTACCCCAAACACGGTGTCACTAAGTACACTAAGTCTTATCTAGCTCTCACATGGTGTCACCAATCTCACACTAAGTCTTTATCTATTTCACATGGTGTCATCACTAACTTCACTAAATCTTATCTAGCTCTCACACTAGTGTCACAGCACACTAAGTCTTTATCTAGCTCTCATGGTGTCACTAACTACACCAAGTCTTATCTAGCCTCACATGGTGCTCACTAAGTACACCAAGTCTTCATCTAGCTCTCAACACGCCATCAATAAGGCACACTAAATCTTATCTAGCCTCACATGGTGTCACTAAGCACACTAAGTCTTTACCTAGCTCTCACATGGTGTCACTAACTACACTAAATCTTATCTTAGCTCTCACACTTGCGTCAATTAAGGCCAATAAGTCTTATCTAGGCTTCCTCACATGGTGTCACTAACCACATTAAGCCCTTATATCTAGCTCTCACAGGTGTCACCTAAGCACACTGTCTTATCTAGCTCTCACACGGTGCTCACACACACTAAGTCTTATCTAGCTCTCACATGGTGCCACTAACCACACTAAGTCTTATCTAGTTCCCACATGGTGTCACTCTGGCACACTAAGTTCTATCTAGCTCACATGGTGTCACTAACTACACCAATTTTAATTCAGTTCTCACATGGTGTCACCAACTGCTACTAGTCTATCTAGCTCACATGGTGACACTAACTACACAAAGTCTTATCTTGCTCCTTTTAACATGGTGTCATCACACACCAAGTCTTCATCTAGCCCCTCACATGGTGTCACTCAATCACACTAAGTCTTATCTACCTCACATGGTGTCACTAACACTAAGTCTTTATCTAGCTCTCTCACACGGTGTCACCACAATACTAAGTCTTATCTATAGCTCTCATGGTGTCACTAACTACACTATGTCGCTTAGCTCTCACATGGTGTCACTAACCACATCTATGTCTTATATCTAGCTCTCAAGACGGTGTCACTACACACTAGTCTTATCTAGCTCTCACATGGTGTCACTAATCACACTGGGTTTTATCTAGCTCTCGCACGGTGTCACTAAGCACACCAGTCTTATCTAGCTCCCACATGGTGTCACCTAAGTACAGTAAGTCTTATCTAGCTCTCACACACGGGTGTCACTGACTACACCAAATCTGGTCTAGCTCTCACACGGCAAGCTGGGCACACTAAGTCTTATATCTTAGCCTCACATGGTGTCACTAA
>NW_024734998.1:0-9888 GCF_018991925.1 Homarus americanus
GCGACATTAAAACTATTGAAAGAGAAACATCCCCCTGCAAGTGAAGATGAAGGCATCAGGTTCCAGGGTGACTATATCCCACCAAATGTCGTCCTGTTTGAGAAAATAACAGGAGAGATGGTGTGGAAAAAGGCACTGAAGACTCGAGGAGGAGCCGGCCCTTCGGGTCTGGATGCAAACGGTTGGAGAGTCATCCTCAGCACTAACAAGTTTGGCCCTGTAGCAAGCGAACTCTGCATTGCCATTGCCACCCTTACAAGAAAGCTTGCATCCTCTTGCTGCCATCACCTCCAGGCTCTGACGGCCTGCCGCCTTATTCCTCTGGAAAAGAATCCAGGATGTAGACCTATAGGGGTGGGGGAAGTGCTGAGGCGGATCATCGGAAAGTGTATAATGGAGGTGGTAAAGGATGATGTCAGGGCAGCAGCAGGGAACCTACAAGTGTGTGCTGGCCACCAGGCTGGTGGGGAGGCGGCCATTCACGCCATGAGATTGATATTTGAGCAGCGTGATTGTGAGGCCGTTCTTCTGGTGGATGCTTCAAACGCATTCAACATACTTAACCGCAAGGCTGCACTGCACAACATCAAGATCAAGTGTCCTAGCTTTGCGATGTATGTTGAAAATTCGTATAGGAATCCTTCAGTCCTCTACATAGTAAACAACAAGGCTCTCCGAGGTGATACCATCCTACAGTCGACCGAGGGAACAACACAGGGGGACCCCGTTGCAATGGCAATGTATGCAATAGGCCTATCAATGCTCCAACAAGAAATAAAGTATGAAACAACTGGGGTCAAACAAGTGGCATATGCTGATGACCTCACAGGAGCAGGAAAAGTGGAGGACATCAAAAAGTGGTGGGACCTGGTAACATCGCGAGGTCCACAAATAGGGTACCACCCAAACGCCAGCAAATCCTTCCTCATCGTGAAGCCAGATCATTATGATCGGGCTGTGGAGGTTTTCGGCGAAAGTGAGGTCAAAATAACTAAGGACGGCCAAAGACATCCAGGCGCAGTAATTGGCACTACAGACTTCAAGACCCAGTACGTAGGGGGAAAGGTGAATGAGTGGGTTAGCGAAATCCATGCTCTATCGGAGATTGCTAACACAGAGCCACATGCGGCCTTTGCAGCATTCACACATGGAGTCAAGCATCGTTGGAACTACCTGATGCGTACCATCCCTGAGATCCGACCCCTCCTCCACCCTTTGGAAGAAGCAATCAGTGTCAAGTTCATTCCCAAACTAGTGAAACACCACGACTTAACCCCAGTAGAAAGACTGGGAGGGATGGGACTAACTAATCCAGAGGAGATTGCTGACTCTGAACATCAAAATTCACTTAAGCTCACGGCAGCCCTCACTGACCACATAATAGCCCAGAATGCAACAGGGGAAGTGGACACCAGCGAAGTTAATAAGATCCGTAGGTCCATTACAACAGATCGGCAGCACTGCCAAAATGACATGTTGCAGCAACTATTGCTGCATGTTCCAGAAAATGTGACAAAAAAAGTAGCTATAGCGCAGGAGGTGGGCGCCTCGAACTGGCTAACTACGTTACCGATAAGGGCAAATGGTTTCAGCCTTAACAAACAAGAATTTACAGATGCCATTGCTCTAAGGTACGGTTGGCCAGTAGATGGTTTACCCTCCCAATGCGTGTGTGGCTATTCCTATGATGGCGATCACGCCATGGTTTGCAAGAAGGGGGGCTTAATATGCATGAGGCATGACGAGGTAAGGGATCTCACAGCAAATATGTTGAAGGAAATCTGCCGGGACGTCATGGTAGAACCGACCCTCCTTCCACTGGATGGCAGAACCTCCAACACAGGACCTCAAACACATCTAGCAAGCCGACAGACGTCAGTGCTCGAGGATTCTGGACCTTGGGGACAGCGAGCTTTCTTCGACATCAGGATTTTGATCAGCCGTTTGTCACCGTAACCTGGCTCTCGATGCATAGGGAGGAATGAGAACGACAGAGAAGGGGCATATAGGGAAAATTCAAAATATTGATCAAAACCTTCCTCCTCTAGTGTTCACAACCTCTGGTGGGAATGGCCCCAGAGTAGATGTTTCTCATGAACCATGGACGATCTCCGAACAGAAGCAGCAGCCCAGAAAGTTATGTCACAGCCTGGATGAGATGTCGACTGTCCTTCTCTCTCCTTCGGTCGGCTTTGCTCTGCCTCAGGGGAACGAGAGCTTCCGCCCCTACTCCGACAACTGCTGCAGATATTGACTATGAGGCTACAGTCACTGAATGCGGCATAGATCTGCGGCTCAACTAATTTAACACAGATAGGATAGCTTCTTATGTATTAGGATATTTAATATTAAGGTAAATAAATGGTGGCAAAGGTGTGGCTATTGGGGGAGGCTGGAGGCCACGTTAAAAAAAAAAAAAAAAAAAAAAAAGTCACTTGAGAAGGTGTATGTGTTGTAGTCTCTTGAGGAAGGTGGCATGTGTTGTAGTCACTCAAGGAAGATCCTTATGTGTGTTGTAGTCACTCGAGAAGGTGTATGTGTTGTAGTCACTTGAGAAGGTGTATGTGGTGTAGTCACTTGAGAAGGTATATATGTTGTAGTTACTTGGGAAGGTGTATGTGTTGTAGTCACTTGAGAAGGTGTATGTGTTGTAGTCACTTGAGAAGGTGTATTTGTTGTAGTCACTTGAGAAGGTGTATGTGTTGTAGTCACTCGAGATGGTATATATGTTGTAGTCACTTGAGAAGGTGTATGTGCTGTAGTCACTTGAGAAGGTGTATGTATTGTAGACACTTGAGAAGGTGTATGTGTTGTTGTCACTTGAGATGGTGTATGTGTTGTAGTCACTCGAGAAGGTGTATGCGTTGTAGTCACTCGAGAAGGTATATGTGTTGTAGTCACACGAGAAGGTGTATGTGTTGTAGTCACTCGAGAACGTGTATGTGTTGTAGTCACTTGGGAAGGTGTATGTGTTGTAGTCACTCGAGAAGGTATATGTGTTGTAGTCACTTGAGAAGGTGTATATGTTGTAGTCACTTGAGAAGGTGTATCTGTTGTAGTCACTTGAGAAGGTGTATGTATTGTAGTCACTCGAAATGATTTATATGTTGTAGTCACTTGAGAAGGTGTATGTGTTGTAGTCACGCGAGATGCTATGTATGTTGTAGTCACTTGAGAAGGTGTATGAGTTGTAGTCACTTGAGAAGGTGTATGTGTTGTAGTCTCTTGAGAAGGAGGTGTATGTGTTGTAGTCTCTTGAGAAGGTGTATGTGTGTTAGTCACTCGAGAAGGTGTATGTGTTATAGTCACTTGAGAAGGTATATGTGTTGTTGTCATTTGAGAAGGTGTATGTGTTGTAGTCACTCGAGAAGGTGTATGCGTTGTAGTCACTCGAGAAGGTGTATGTGTTGTAGTCACTTGAGAAGGTGTATGTGTTGTTGTCATTTGAGAAGGTGTATGTGTTGTAGTCACTCGAGAAGGTGTATGCGTTGTAGTCACTCGAGAAGGTGTATGTGTTGTAGTCACTTGGGAAGGTGTATGTGTTGTAGTCACTCGAGAAGATGTATTTGTTGTAGTCACTTGAGAAGGGGTATGTGTTGTAGTCAATCGAGAAGGTGTATGTGTTGTAGTCACTTGAGAAGGTTTATCTATTGTAGTCATTGAGAAGTTGTATGTGTTGTAGTTATTTGAGAAGGTTTATCTGTTGTAGTCAATGAGAAGGTGTATGTGTTGTAGTCACTTGAGAAGATGCATCTGTTGTAGTCACTCAAGAGGGTGTATGTGTTGTAGTCACTTGAGAAGGTGTATGTGTTGTAGTCTCTTGAGAAGGTGTATGTGTGTTAGTCACTCGAGAAGGTGTATGTGTTGTAGTCACTTGAGAAGGTGTATGCGTTGTAGTCACTTGAGAAGGTGTAAGTGTTGTAGTCACTCGAGAAGATGTATGTGTTGTAGTCACTTGAGAAGGGGTATGTGTTGTAGTCACTCGAGAAGGTGTATGTGTTGTAGTCACTTGAGAAGGTGTATGTGATGTTGTCACTTGAGACGGTATATATGTTGTAATCCTTGAGAAGGTGTATGTGTTGTAGTCACTTGAGGAAGATGTATGTATTATGGTACTTGAGAAGGTGTATGTGTTGTAGTCACTTGAGAAGGTGTATGTGTTAGTCCTCGAGAGAAGGTGTATGCATTGTGAAGTCACTCGAGAAGGTGTATGCGGTGTAGTCCTCGGAAAGGTGTATGTGTTGTAGTCACTTGAGAAGGTGTATGTATTTATGATCCTCGAGAAAGATGTATGTGTTGCCAGTCACCTGAGAAGGGAGTATGTGTGTTGAGTCACTCGAAGGTGTATACGTTGTAGTCACTTGAGAAGGTGTATGTGTTGTAGTCACTCGAGATGGTATATATGTTGTAGTCACTTGAGAAGGTGTATGTGTTGTAGTCACTCGAGATGGTATATATGTTGTAGTCACTTGAGATGGTGTATGTGCTGTAGTCACTTGAGAAGGTGTATGTGTTGTAGAGACTTGAGAAGGTGTATGTGTTGTTGTCACTTGAGAAGGTGTATGTGTTGTAGTCACTCAAGAAGGTGTATGTGTTGTAGTCACTTGAAAAGGTGTATGTGTTGTAGTCTCTTGAGAAGGTGTATGTGTTGTAGTCACTCGAGAAGATGTATGTGTTGTATTCACTTGAGAAGGGGTATGTGTTGTAGTCAATCGAGAAGGTGTATATGTTGTAGTCACTTGAAAAGTTGTATGTGTTGTAGTCACTTGAGAAGGTGTATGAGTTGTAGTCACTTGAGAAGGTGTATGTGTTGTAGTCACTCGAGATGGTATATGTATAGTCACTTGAGAAGGTGTATATGTTGCTAGTCCTCGAGATGGTATATAAGTTGTAATCACTTGAGAAGGTGTATGTGCTGTAGTCACTTGAGAAGGTGTATGTGTTGTAGACACTTGAGAAGGTGTATGTGTTGTTGTCATTTGAGAAGGTGTATGTGTTGTAGTCACTCGAGAAGGTGTATGCGTTGTAGTCACTCGAGAAGGTATATGTGTTGTAGTCACACGAGAAGGTGTATGTGTTGTAGTCACTCGAGAACGTGTATGTGTTGTAGTCACTTGGGAAGGCGTATGTGTTTTAGTCACTCGAGAAGGTATATGTGTTGTAGTCACTTGAGAAGGTGTATGTGTTGTAGTCACTTGAGAAGGTGTATCTGTTGTAGTCACTTGAGAAGGTGTATGTATTGTAGTCACTCGAGATGGTTTATATGTTGTAGTCACTTGAGAAGGTGTATGTGTTTTAGTCACTCGAGATGCTATGTATGTTGTAGTCACTTGAGAAGGTGTATGAGTTGTAGTCACTTGAGAAGGTGTATCTATTGTAGTCATTGAGAAGGTATATGTGTTGCAGTTATTTGAGAAGGTGTATGTGTTGTAGTCATTGAGAAGGTGTATGTGTTGTCGTTACTTGAGAAGATGCATCTGTTGGAGTCACTCAAGAAGGTGTATGTGTTGTAGTCATTTGAGAAGGCGTATGTGTGTTAGTCACTCGAGAAGGTGTATTTGTTGTAGTCACTTGAGAAGGTGTATGTGTTGTAGTCACTTGAGAATTTGTATGTGTTGTAGTCACTCGAGAAGGTGTATGTGTTGTAGTCACTTGTGAAGGTGTATGTTTTGTAGTCACTCGAGAAGATGTATGTGTTGTAGTCAATCGAGATAGTATATATGTTGTAGTCACTTGAGAAGGTGTATGTGTTGTAGTCACTTGAGGAGAAGGTGGCCATGTGGTGTAGTCACTTGAGAAGGTATATATGTTGTAGTTACATGAGAAGGTGTGTGTGTGTTGTGAATCTCACTTGAGAGGTGTGTGTGTTGTGATTACTTGAGAAGATATATGTGTTGTAGTCACTCGAGATGGTACATATGTTGTAGTCACTTGAGAAGATGTATATCATGTTATAGTCACTAGAGAAGGTGTATGTGCTGTAGTCACTTGTGAAGGTGTATGTTTCATGATCCTCAAGGAAGATGTGTGTTGTGAATCACTTGGGAAGGTATGTTATGAAAAGTCACTCGAGAAGGTGTATGTGCTGTAGTCACTTGAGAAGGTGTATGTGGTGTAGTCACTTGAGAAGGTATATATGTTGTAGTTACTTGAGAAGGTGTATGTGTTGTAGTCACTTGAGAAGGTGTATGTGTTGTAGTCACTTGAGAAGATGTATGTGTTGTAGTCACTTGAGAAGGTGTATGTGTTGTAGTCACTTGAGAAGGTGTATGTGTTGTAGTCACTCGAGATGGTACATATGTTGTAGTCACTTGAGAAGGTGTATATGTTGTAGTCATTCGACATTGTATATATGTTGTAGTCACTTGAGAGGGCGTATGTGTTGAAGTCACTCGAGAAGGTTTATGTGTTGTAGTCACTCGAGAATGTGTATGTGTTGTAGTCAAAAGAGACGGTGAATGTGTTGTAGTCACTCGAGAACGTGTATGTGTTGTAGTCACTTGGGAAGGCGTATGTGTTGTAGTCACTCGAGAAGGTGTATGTGTTGTAGTCACTTGAGAAGGTGTATCTGTTGTAGTCACTTGAGAAGGTGTATGTATTGTAGTCACTCGAGATGGTTTATATGTTGTAGTCACTTGAGAAGGTGTATGTGTTTTAGTCACTCGAGATGCTATGTATGTTGTAGTCACTTGAGAAGGTGTATGAGTTGTAGTCACTTGAGAAGGTGTATCTATTGTAGTCATTGAGAAGGTATATGTGTTGCAGTTATTTGAGAAGGTGTATCTGTTGTAGTCATTGAGACGGTGTATGTGTTGTCGTTACTTGAGAAGATGCATCTGTTGGAGTCACTCAAGAAGGTGTATGTGTTGTAGTCACTTGAGAAGGTGTATGTGTTGTAGTCACTCGAGAATGTGTATGTGTTGTAGTCAAAAGAGACGGTGAATGTGTTGTAGTCACTCGAGAACGTGTATGTGTTGTAGTCACTTGGGAAGGCGTATGTGTTGTAGTCACTCGAGAAGGTGTATGTGTTGTAGTCACTTGAGAAGGTGTATCTGTTGTAGTCAATTGAGAAGGTGTATCTTTTGTAGTCAATTAAGAAGGTGTATGTGTTGTAGTCACTCGAGAATGTACATGTGTTGTAGTCACTTGAGAATGTGTGTGTGTTGTAGTCACTTGAGAAGGTGTATCTGTTGTAGTCACTTGAGAAGGTTTATGTGTTGTAGTCACTCGAGAAGGTTTATGTGTTTTAGTCACTCGAGGTGTACGTGCTGTAGTCACTTGAGAAGGTGTATGTGTTGTCGTCACTCGAGAAGGTGTATGTGTTGTAGTCACTTGAGAAGGTTTATGTGTTGTAGTCACTCAAGAAGGTGTATGTGTTGTAGTCACTCAAGGAGGTGTATGTGTTGTCGTCACTCGAGAAGGTGTATGTGTTGTAGTCACTTGAGAAGGTGTATGTGTTGTCGTCACTCGAGAAGGTGTATGTGGTGTAGTCACTTGGAGAAGGTGTGCAAGTGTGGTGTGAAGCTATTCGAGAAGGTATATATATGTGTTGTACCTACTTGAGAGGGTGTATGTGTAGTAGTCACTGGAGAAGGTGTAAGTGTGTTGTAATCACTGAGAAGGTGTATGTGTTGTAGCCACTTGAGAAGGTGTATGTGTTGTAGTCACTCTCAAGAAGGTGTATGTGTTGTAACTTGAGAAGGTATGTGTTGTGGAGGCACTGAGAAGGTTTATGCGTTGTAGTCACTTCTGAGAAGGTGTATGCGGTGTAGTCACTTGAGAAGGTGTATGTATTGTAGTCACTTTGAGGAGGTGTATGTACAGAAGTCACTTAAGAAGGCGTATTTGTGTGTAGTCACCGATAGGCTGCATATAGTGTGTTGTAATACTGAGATGGTGTATGTGTGTAGTAGCTCACTGATAGATGTGTATGTGTTTTAGTCACTTGAGAAGGTGTATGTGTTGTAGTCACTCAAGAAGGTGTATGTGTTGTAATCACTTGAGAAGGTGTATGTGTTGTAGTCACTCGAGAAGGTTTAAGCGTTGTAGTCACTTGAGAAGGTGTATGCGGTGTAGTCACTTGAGAAGGTGTATGTGTTGTAGTCACTTGAGGAGGTGTATGTGTTGTAGTCACTTGAGAAGGAGTATGTGGTGTAGTCACTCGAGAAGGTAGGAGAAAGGTAGTCAATGCTTGATAGCTGCGTATGTGTTGTAGTCACTTGATAGGGGTTGCGTATGTGTTGTAGTCACTTGAGAAGATGTAAGGGTTGGTGGAAGTCACTTTTTTGAGAAGGTTTATTATGTGTTGTAGTCACTTGAAAAGGTGTATGGGTTGTAGTCACTTGAGAAGGTGCATGTGTTGTAGTCACTTAAGAAGGTTTATGTGTTGTAGTCTCTTGAGAAGGTGTATATGTTGTAGTCACTTGAGAATGTGTATGTGTTGTAGTCACTCGAGAAGGTATATGTGTTGAAGTCACTTGAGAAGGCGTATGTGTTGTAGTCACTTGAGAAGGTTTATGTGTTGTAGTCACACGAGAAGGTGTATGTGTTGTAGTCACTCGAAAAGGTGTATGTGTTGTAGTCACTTGAGAAGGTGTATGTGTTGTCGTCACTCGAGAAGGTGTAGGCGTTGTAGTCACTCGAGAAGGTGTATGTGTTGTAGTCACTTGAGAAGGTGTATGTGTTGTAGACACTTGAGAAGGTGTATGTGTTGTAGTCACTTGAGAAGTATATGTGTGTTGTAGTCACTTGAGAAGGTGTATGTGTTGTAGTCACTCGAGAAAGTGTATGTGATGTAGTCACTTGAGAAGGTGTATGTGTTGTAGTCACTCGAGAAGATATATATGTTAAAGTCACTTGAGAAAGTGTATGTGTTGTAGTCACTTGAGAAGATGTATGGATAGTAGTCACTTGAGAAGGTGTATGTGTTGTAGTCACTTGAGAAGATGTATGTGTTGTAGTTCACTTGAGGAGGTGTATGTGTTGTAGTCACTTGAGAAGGTGTATGTGTTGTAGTCACTTGAGAAGGTGTATGTGTTGTAGTCACTGGAGATGGTATATATGTTGTAGTCACTTGAGAAGGTGTATGTGTTGTAGTCACTTGAGAAGGTGTATGTGTTGTAGTCACTTGAGAAGATATATGGGTTGTAGTCACTTGAGAAGGTGTATATGTTGTAGTCACTTGAAAAGGGGTATGGGTTGTAGTCATTTGAGAAGGAGTATGTGTTGAAGTCACTCGAGAAGGTGTATCTGTTGTAGTCACTCGAGAAGGTATATGTGTTGAAGTCACTTGAGAAGGCGTATGTGTTGTAGTCACTCGAGAAGGTGTATGTGTTGCAGTCACTCGAGAAGGTGTATGTATTGTAGTCACTTGAGAAGGTGTATGTGTTGTAGTCACTCGAGAAGGTGTATGTGTTGTAGTCACTCGAGAAGGTGTATGTGTTGTAGTCACTCGAGAAGGTGTATGCGTTGTAGTCACTTGAGAAGGTGTATGTGTTGTAGTCACTCGAGAAAGTGTATGTGTTGTAGTCACTTGAGAAGGTGTATGTGTTGTAGTCACTCGAGAAGATATATATGTTAGTCACTTGAGAAAGTGCATGTGTTGTAGTCACTTGAGAAGGTGTATCTGTTGTAGTCACATGAGAAGGTTTATGTGTTGTAGTCACTCGAGAAGGTATATGTGTTGTAGTCACATGAGAAGGCTTATGTGTTGTAGTCACTTGAGAAGGTTTATGTGTTGTAGTCACACGAGAAGGTGTATGTGTTGTAGTCACTTGGGAAGGTGTATGTGTTGTAGTCACTTGCGAAGGTGTATGTGTTGTAGTCACTCGGGAATGTACACATGTGTTGTAGTCCCTTGAAAAGTGTATGTGTTGTAGTCACTTGAGA
>NW_024734999.1:0-16634 GCF_018991925.1 Homarus americanus
ATAATAATAATAACAATAGTAATAATAATAATAATAATAATAATAATAATAATAATAATAATAATATTACTACACTAATAACTAATAATAATAATAATAATAACAACAACAGTAATAATAATAATAATAATAATAATAATAACAACAGTAATAATAATAATAATAATAATAATAATAATAATAATAACAATAATAATAATAATAATAATAATAACAATAGTAATAATAATAATAATAATAATAATAATAATAATAATAATAATACTGTACTAATACTAATAATAAAGGAAAAAATGAATTTGAGTAAAGTATTGAAGTATTAATAAATC
Organism: Homarus americanus; assembly: GCF_018991925.1. NCBI lineage: Eukaryota > Metazoa > Arthropoda > Malacostraca > Decapoda > Nephropidae > Homarus > Homarus americanus. Next base: position 330 of record NW_024734999.1, read on the forward strand.
AAAAATATAATTAGAACAGAAGATCAATTTATAAAGATGAAATAACAGACCAGGTAAAGAAAATAATTACACTTATCACTTTCAATAATAAAACATAACTCAAATTTGAAATATTTTAATAAGTAATGAAATAATAAATAAATAAATAAAAATATATATTCTTTGCAGTGATATAATGATAACTGATATGGCAGAAAATACGTAGAGAAGAAGTGATATTTTAATTTGTATTCAATTGATGTAAATAGAAATCAGCTGATGTCTCCCGCCAGCTGTCAGGCCGAGCGGGAGACTTTGTTTACATTCCTCTCTCTCTCTCTCTCATGGTAAAATTTATTCATTCCACCTTCATAAAGTGGATGATGTGCACTTTGATTGGGTGCAGTTATGGTTAGGTTAGGTTAATTAGGTTAGGTAAAATAATGATCATTAGGTTAAGCTAAAAATAGGTTAGATTAAATTAAGTTATAATTAATTACGATAGGTTAGGTTAATTTAGTTTTGATTAAGTTAGGTTAGCGGTGGCTTGTTTAAACATCAATTCCTTAGGTGAGATTAGCTAGGGGTGCTAATCTTAATGTAACGCGAGGTATATACTTAAGGCTCCAGAGAACGTGCAGTATATCCTGGTCTAGGCCTGTCTAGTTTCAGTTCAGGACAAGTTGTGAACGTGTTGAAACCCTGATCTTGATTCGATAGTGTAGTTATGTTGCTAATACATCAGAAATTACTATGCCTATGCTGTTATTATTATTATTATTATTATTGTTATTGTTGTTATTATTTTTATTATTATTGTTATTGTTGTTATTATTCTTTTGTTATTATTACTCTTGTTATAATTGTTACTGTTATTCTTATTCTTTTTCGTATTATTATTGAATCACAAAAATCCATGTCTTCAGAAAATTCAATTATCCATGATCCTGAAGCTCAATAGACTCCAGATTTATACAATGAACTCGCCAGATTTACATACAAGTACTAATAAATCCACTGGACTATACTTTAAGAAATCCCCACCCCCCCAAATAAATCCACTGAACTTAACATTCAATATATATCCACAAAATCCGCATCGTAGATAATTCCACCCAAAAAATATCCACACACTTATCAGTCCCACCATCTTGCATCTGGCGTTAAAATCACCGAGGTTGTGGATGCGGGTGGGGGGTCTGGGGGGTGTGGGTTGGGGGGGTGGGGGGGGTGGTAAGAGTGAACAGTAGGTGAACCAGGGCGATAGAGATCATCCATCACTCACACCCCTCTCTTCACCCCCCCCCTCTTACTCCCCTACCCTCCCTCACTCTTTCCCCACCCCCACCCTCACCCCCCCTTTATTCATCCTTACACCTTCCCTCACTCACTCCTCCCTTTACCTCCCTCCTTTACTTCCCTCTCACATCTTCCTTCACTCACCCCTTCTCCTTCCTCAACTCCTTCCTTGAATATTTTCTTCACACCCTCACCCTTCACCCTTACTTTCACATACCCTCTCCCTCTCACCCCCCTCCCCCCCCCTCCCCACCCCCTCCCCTCACCCCCTCCCCTCCCCCTCCCTCACCCCCCCTCCCTCACCCCCCTCCCTCACCCCTCCTCTCCCCGGACACATGTTAGCCTCACCACACACAACATATGGCTCCAACATCCACTGTAGTTCATTTCCTTAATTGCTTCTGACCGTCTGTGATTAAAATGTTGTTATTCCTTAGTTAATGGTCATAGTCCTTTGGTTGGGTTGGGTTAGGTTAGGTTAGGTTAGGTTAGGTTAGGTTGGGGGATTTAGGTCATGGATTAGGTTAAATTTAAATTAGGTTAAGCTTAGTTAGGTTATATAAGGTTAAGTTAGGCCATGTAAGGTTATGTTAGTTTGTGTAAGGTTAGATTAGGTCAGGTCATGGATTAGTTTAATTAGATTAGGCTAGGTTAGGTTAGGTTAGGTTAGGTTAGGTTAGGTTAGGTTAGGTTAGGTAGGTCATTGGCTATTGTGGTAGGATGGTGCTATAGAGTTTGGTTTGTATAATGAGGTGAAGAGCAACTGTGTTTCTTGAGGTGTGTTAGCCTGTTATCCGAGGTGCTACTGTGTGTTAATTAAATTTCTTACCTGTCTCTCCTTATGCTAATTTCTCATCCGATTAATGTATCTCTTTGAAAAATTAATTAACACTTTTATATTCGTCTTTTTAAATTTATAATTCATATTAAATTTTCTATCTTATCTAAATCTAAGTCATTCTTATTTATCTCTTCAAAATCTCTATATCTATGTCTCTTTCAAATCTAATTCAATCTTCACTTCTATACAGTGTTGGAACTCACATAAATACTTCTCTATCCCACCAGAGTGTAATCCAATCCTATTATAGTATTGTGAACCTTCTTCTTCTTCTTCTTCTTCTTCTTCTTCTTCTTCTTCTTTCTTCTTCTTCTTTCTTCTTTCTTCTTTCTTCTTCCTCCTTTTTTCTTTTTCCTCTTTCTTCCTCCTTATTCCTCCTTCTTCCTCGTTCTTCCTCCTTCTTCCTCCTTCTTCCTCCTTCTTCCTCCTTCCTCCTCCTTCCTCCTTCCTCCTCCTCCTCCTCTCCTCCTCCTCCTCCTCCTCCTCCTCCTCTCCTTCCTCCTCCTCCTCCTCCTCCTCTCCTTCCTCTCCTCCTCCTCCTCCCTCTCCTCCTCTCCCTCCTCCTCCTCCTCCTCCTCCTCCTCCTCCTCCCTCTCCTCCTCCTCCTCCTCCTCCTCCTCCTCCTCCTCCCTCCTCCTCCTCCTCTCCTCCTCCTCCTCCTTCCTCCTCTCCTCCTCTCCTCCTCTCCTCCTCCTCCTCCTCCTCCTCCTCCTTCTTCTTCTTCTTCTTGTGTAGTGTCAAGGAACAAGACGTCTCATTAAGGCAGTTCAGGATGTTGAGACTTCCCCCCACTGTAATAAGAGATCGTAATAAATAAATAAATTAATAAAAGAATTACTAAAGTGGCAGTTATGAGTAATGGAACACGTCTATACCGGGTACTGTACTGGGAGACGTCCGGTTACTGGTTCATTATTATCTGTTGTTGTTGTTGTTTTTTATTGCTGTACCGGGAGCTTCCAAGTGATGATGGGTAACAGTCGAATCTGTCAGTTTCAACCAGTTACAGTTTGAGTGTCTGGAGAGGTGGTTGGTAGAGTCCCAGTCTAACCAGTTCTGTCAGTTGTTGTGTTGCGTACCAGTCAGTCCTGTCAGTTTAACCAGTTACTGCCTTGAGTGTTTTGGTGTGGTTTTTATATCAGTCTCAACAGTTAATCTCACCAGTTGAGAGTTGAGCCTTTGGTGTGTTTTGTTATCAGTCTAAACCAGTCAGTTGCTGTTGTAACTTGAAGCTTCGACAGGTTGCCACCAGTCGAATCGGTCATCTCCAACCCCAGTCACGTCCTGAGTGGTGCACTAAACTTTAACCAGTCAGCTCTAACCAGTCGTATCCTGAGTTTATGAAATGGTCCAGTTAGTCTATCCAGTCAGCTTCAACCAGTCAAGTAGTGAGCCTTTAGAAGCGGTGCTGCAAGCTAACCAATCCTCTCTGAATATTTGGAATTGTACGTGAAATTTGACCAATCTGTCCAAGTATACCAATCTAACCAATCATCACCAAGGAATATCTGTCCAAGTGTACCAATCTAACCAATCATCACCAAGGAACACCTGTCCAAGTGTCTACCAATCTAACCAATCATTCCATCTAATCTAACCAATCATCACCAAGGAATATCTGTCCAAGTGTACCAATCTAACCAATCATCACCAAGGAACACCTGTCCAAGTGTCTACCAATCTAACCAATCATCTGTGTCCTGTATCTCGGAGTACCTACGATCACGGCGCTGCGGCTACAAATGCGGGAAGAAGCAACACCTGGCAGTATGTACACCTCCTGCAGGCAAGTGTAGCGAGAGGCCCTGTGTACAGTCTAGGAACAGGAGGACACGAGACACAAGGAAGTAGAGAAAATTAATAGGAACAAAATACGTTCTGTATAAAATGGCGTCCCGTCTCTCCTAGCTCTCCATTGCGCTGATGTTCGGGGCGCTGTGTTATGGGTGAGCGTCTGGCTGTGTGTGTAGGTCTGCCATTCATAGTTTTTTTACGATTTTTTTTTTTTTTTTTTTAGAATATTAACACTGACTTTGAGTATAAGGTGAGGTACGAGTCTGAGGACATGCCGGGTTGTCACTGTTTGGTAAATATATATTTCAAGTTCTCTGCTATAAATGGTTTAAATGTTAATCTATTCTATGTCGTCTTTCAGTATTACCAAAAAAAGATCCCGGATAAGATGTTCAGATTGCCTACAAAATTATATAATCATGTTTTGTATATTATTTCGGAGTAGTTTTTACGGTGAGGTCTGAGATCATCTTGGTGAGGCGAGACACAGCAGCCGGAGACTGAACTCAAATATATTATATGTATTATCCGTATATATAATTTGAAAGTTGCTTTTTCATATGTGTATATTTTGATGAATACTTAATCTATATTCTAATGGTGTAATATTTATCTAATGTGGCTTCTTTGGAAATATATACCAAAATATCAGGAGAAATAAATCAGATAAATTAAGAGAAGAATTGTCTATTTAATGTAGATATTATATAAATAGTAGATATTTACGAGCAGGGTGTGGTGTAGGTGTGGCCGTGTGATGTGGTGTGTAGGTGTGGCCAGGTGGTGTGGTGTGTATAGTGTGGCCGGATGGTATGGTGTAGGTGTGGCTGGGTGGTGTGGTAGTCGGCAGGTGCAGTGATGACAGCCGGAACCATCTTAGACCCGAGGCTGATGTGGTAGGTCTTGTGTCTGACTCAAGTTTCTTGGTGGAGGAGGTCGTGAACCTGTAGGTGGCGCTGAAGGTGTTGTGAGTGTCTCTGGAGGACTAACAATCAATTACTCACAAAATGTTGGCTCAAGGATGATCTTTGAGTTGTTTTGTTTTAGTGATGGTGAAGGACTAAGGTATTGGGAGAGTTTGTCATGGTTAGGTTAGGTTAGGTATTTTTCTGTTCAAATAACTAAGGTATTAACCACCTAAACTAAACTACTTGGTGCCAAAAAAGAAAAGATTTGGAAGTTTTAAGTCAAGGATGATCTCAGAAGTTTCTCTCTGTGGTACTGAAGGTGTTATCATGAAAGGTGCTGATAGTTATCTTCGCTTTTTATAGATTTGTACTGAAACATTTGTAATATTTCAGTACGTCGATTGGGTCACTTCATATACAAGACAAAAACAACGGAGGAAGAAAATAAACTGGTTATATCTGTACTGTGAAATATATTATAATATGGATTGATCTATATATGTTTGTTATATGTACTGTATAGCGAAACACTACCCGCTGTTATAATTTTTTCTGGAGTACTTTATTGATTTATTTTTGTCGAAATTTTCACTGATCTTCATAGGCATTTTTTTTAGGTTATATTTAGCAATTGGGATTTTAACAATAGTGTTTTTAGGTCGATTTTTTTATCATTATTTTATTACATTAAGTTCATTCATTTTATCAATTCCTTATTTTGATTTAACCAAACCTAACCTAACCTAACTGACGTGAGTTTAATGTTGACCAAAGACCCTTGTGTATTACTCCGCCAGGTTAACACCAATACAGCCTACGTCGGGACTTTACGCAATTATAACTCTTATTTATTCTCATGTTTAAGGATACACAACTTGTCTGATTTTCACTTAACAATGTCATCATAAAGAGGACACCATTACTTCATTGATTCATTATATATTGTACAAAATATTCCTCCATACACACTGAGCTGTTGACCCTTGGAACAACCTCGCCCCTCCCCCCTTCCTCCCAGTGTTGTTAAGAAGACTTTTAATTATTGTTTTTCTTGTGTTTCTCAGTCTCTTTATTTCTCTATTTTTTTTTACCTTTATCTCTTTGTTTGTCTCTCACTGCCTATCTCTCTATCCACTTAATTTCCTCCCTCAGTCTCTCTCTCTCTCGGTTTGAATTTATATATATATATATATATATATATATATATATATATATATATATATATATATATATATATATATATATATATATATATATATATATATATATATATATATATATATATATATATATACATAATGTTATTTCAGTAACTGCAGCCAGATATATGAAAAACATTGTGTTGCTTATATGAAGGCGGCACAGCTTCCCATCTAGTTATAATTAATATAGAGACAGAATAAGCTGTAAATGATATGTTGTTGGGGCATTAAGGCGGTAAAAAAAGGAGCTGGGAATAACACCTTTAGAGACAGTTAATACAAGTCTTGGCATGTCTTCATATACGTGTTAAGTCTTGGACTGTTTATTGTGTAAGACCAGTCATGAGGCGCCAGAGTTACGGTGTCAAATTTTCCCCCAAACAACAACAAAAAAACAAGTGAGTTTAATGAGTGTTTTAGTCTGAGTTACTTTCCTGCAGGTTCCCACATCAAAGGCACGCATACTGAAGAGCTTATCCTAAATATGTGGTACAGAAAGTTCGTAATATATAAAATATAAAAATATAAATTATAAATCTCCTGTGGTTGTTAGTAAGATCTTTCCACCACCTGACTGAGCCTAGGTTGTGATGTGTTGTGGGATATTTACCGTACGTGTGTTAAGCTGGGAATCGGAGAGCGTCGTGCCTGCCAGCTGTACACGACGGTAATCACCAGCAATGTTGTCGGTGTTCTTGAGTACTTTGCGTATTTCAGCTTGGCTACAGACGGACTCAGTCAGAATTTACTTCGATCTGATGTATTGTGGAGGAGTTTATCGTTAAGTAGATGGATGTTGGCTTCTTTATGACCGTAATCGCGTTCCCTGATTGGCGGAGCAGATACTGAGAGCTGATTGGTGTTCGTTGAGCCAATCACAGTCCACCATGGATCTTAAAAAAAAATAAACTGTGCAGGAATACATAGGCATGCGGCTAATCAACAAAATTGTTCACACCTTGAGAGAAAATATTGAGCTTTGACCCCGAGGTAACAGGTAAATCACATGTATAATTTACAGGTAAACGGATATTTACCCCGGGAAGATGAGGTTTGGGAGGCGTCCAGGTTGTGCTAAAAATCGACTCTACCGACGGTGAGGTGCGGGAGGTGTGTGTGTGTGTGTGTGTGTGTAGCGTATGTTATGGTCTGGGGACATATTGTAATAACACGTGGCCGAGAATAATCTGTGGGCGACCTTATGTAATTTTTTCCTATGTACTAATAACAATCGAGCTCCTGTACTACACCTCACTGCCAATCTACAATACCCTAATTGGCTCCTTGTTACTCCTCTATTACTGTATCACCTTGAGACAGAAAATTTGTAGCTAAGAACATTAAAATTTTACTCAAAAACTCGTATCTGGCACATTAATTTTTTTTTTGCTCCTCATCTTCCTCTAACCTAACCCAACCCAACCCAACCCAACCCATCCCAACCCAATAACCCAATCCCAACCCACAGGTCGACTTTTTTACAGTGAAGCAAATAACTCAAGTTTGAGAAGGAATTGCATTGTAGCTATCAAACACAACGACCTGATAAGTTTGGTTTCTGATGCTCTTGCTACCAAATGAATAAGGGTTAAGCACTATCCCAGTTGGTTTATGTCATATGAATCATCTGACACACACACACACAGACACACACACACACACACACACACACACGTTAATAACCACCGTCAAATTTCATACACCTCCACATTGATTTACATCTATACGTAACACATTCACTGTGTATACTGAGTCCTCCCTAGTCACTTTCAACACTATATTAGTTCACGATATACTTACTACATTAAGTCTTTTGTGTGTGTGTGTGTGTGTGTGTGTGTGTGTGTGTAAAGTTATCATCATGTGTAGTAATCTCATCCCCCAAAACCCACATGGCATAATATTGGAGCAGTAACTTCCAGGAGCCATTTGGTCTCTCTCGGTAGTATAGTGAAGAGTTAAGGATATACCTCGTTCTTTCATATGGTTTGTTGTGTTATGTATGTTATTGTTTGTGTATTGAGAGTGTGTTTGTGTCTCGTGGTTAAGTTGTATGTGAATGTTATACCAGAGACGTATTGTTTATTACACAGTGGGCGTCGTTAGTGGGCTGTGGGCTTTTGAATAGGAGGGATTTTTTTTTTTGAGGGGGAGAGAGTCTTGCACGTGCCCCCCCTCCCCTCCTCAGCTGTGGGTTTATAGTGCTATTACACGTACACACGCAGCTGATGGCAGGTTTGTTCTGTCATTGTAGTCGTCCTCGTCCTTATCCTCGTCCTCTTCCTCGTCCTTATCCTCTGTCTCTTCCTCGTCCTCTTCCTCGTCCTCTTCTTCCTCGTCCTCATCCTCAGCAGATGTTACCTTTTGTGAATATATATTTTTTTGGATCAGTTATACTTCACCAGCCTCTCTCTCTCTCTCTCTCTCTCTCTCTCTCTCTCTCTCTCTCTCTCTCTTCTGTGTTATCATCGTGGGTGGGTCAGACGTGGGGGGGGACTCACACGTCGTCTCAGGCCCCCCTCCCCACCTTCCCGTATCTCGTTCCTGTTGTTGTCAGTCGCTCTTGTTGTGTTGTTGTTTCTTTGTTGCTTATTCCCATAACTCTGTTTATCGAAGTCAACAAGAAGACAGGAACAACAGTTGATAATATTAAGAGCGGGAAAAAATATTATAAGACAAACAAAACTTATTAATAAAGACTTAAAGAAAATCTGATAAAATAAGAACATGAGAAAAAGTCGATAATGAAAATAGAAATATCAACCTCACACAATATTGACCACAGAGCAACACCCACCCACCCACACCACCATAGAGCAACACCCACACCACCACAGAGCAACACCCACCCACCCACACCACCACAGGGCAACACCCACCCACACCACCATGACAACACCCACCCACACCACCACAGAGCAACACCAACCCACCCACACCACCACAGAGCAACACCCACCCACACCACCACAGAGCAATACCCACCCACCCACCACCACAGAGCAACACCCACCCACACCACCACCACAGGCAACACCCACCCACACCACCACAGACCAACACCCACCCACACCCACACCACCACAGAGCAACACCCACACACCACCACAGAGCAACACCCACCCACACCACCACAGAGCAACACCCACCCACACACCACCACAGAGCAACACCCACCCACACCACCACACAGACCAACACCCACCCACACCACCACAGACCAACACCACCCACACCACCACAGAGCAACACCCACCCACACCACCACAGACCAACACCCACCCACCCACCACCACAGACCAACACCCACCCACACACCACCACAGAGCAACACCCACCCACACCACCACAGGCAACACCCACCCACACCACCACAGACCAACACCCACCCACACCACCACAGACCAACACCCACCCACCCACACCACCACAGAGCAACACCCACCCACCACACCACCACAGACCAACACCACCCACCCACACCACCACAGACCAACACCCACCCACCCACACCACCACAGACCAACACCCACCCACCCACACCACAGACCAACACCCCACCCACACCACCACAGACCAACACCCACCCACACCACCACAGACAACACCCACCCACACCACCACAGACCAGCACCACCCACACACCACCACAGAGCAACACCCACCCACACCACCACAGACCAACACCCACCCACACCACCACAGAGCAAACACCCACCCACACACCACCACAGAGCAACACCCACCCACCCACACCACCACAGAGCAACACCCACCCACCCACACCACCACAGACCAACACCCACCCACACCACCACCACAGACCAACACCCACCCACACCACCACAGAGCAACACCCACCACACCACCACAGACCAACACCCACCCACCCACACCACCACAGACCAACTACCCACCCACACCACCACAGACCAACACCCACCCACACCACCACAGACCATACCCACCCACACCACCACAGACAACACCCACCCACCCACACCACCACAGAGCAACACCCACCCACCCACACCACCACAGACAACACCCACCACACCACCACAGACCAACACCCACCCACACCACCACAGAGCAACACCCACCCACACCACCACAGACCAACACCCACCCCCCACACCACCACAGACAACACCACCCACCCACACCACCACAGACCAACACCCCACCAAGACCCACCCACACCACCACAGAGCAACACCACCCACCACCACAGACCAACACCCACCCACACCACCACAGAGCCACCACCCACACACCACCACAGAGCAACACCCACCCACCCACACCACCACAGAGCAACACCCACCCACCCACACCACCACAGAGCAACACCACCCACACACCACCACAGACCAACACCACCCACACCACCACAGAGCAACACCCACCACACCACCACAGACCAGCACCCACCCACCCACACCACCACAGAGAACTACCCACCCACACCCACCACAGACCAACACCCACCCACACCACCACAGAGCAACACCCACCCACACCACCACAGACCAACACCCACCCACACCACCACAGGAGGCAACACCCACCCACCCACACCACAGACACACCCACCCACACCACCACAAACACCCACCCACACCACCACAGAGCAACACCCACCCACCACCACAGACCAACACCCACCCACCCACACCACCACAGAGCAACACCCACCCACACCACCACAGACCAACACCCACCCACACCACCACAGACCAACACCCACCCACACCACAGAGCAACACCCACCCACCCACACCACCACAGACTAACACCCACCCACACCACCACAGAGCAACACCCACCCACACCACCACAGACCAACACCCACCCACACCACCACAGAGCAACACCCACCCACCCACACCACCACAGACCAACACCCCACCCACACCACCACAGGCAACACCCACCCACCACCACAGAGCAACACCCACCCACACCACGCACCCACACACCACCACAGACCAACACCCACCCCACCCACCACCACAGACCAACACCCACCCACCACCACAGAGCAACACCCACCCACACCACCACAGAGCAACACCCACCCACACCACCACAGAGCAACACCCACCCACCCACACCACAAACAACACCCACCCACCCACCCACACACCACCACTTCCCTCCGTCATCACACAGGGCCTCGATGACTGACTGACCCACACAGATTGATCCGCCCTTTTGTTTGAACTTTCTCTCAGGACGATGTAAACCCTGAAAAAAACAAAACAAGGCCAAACAGAGAACATATCCTTAATAACCGCTTTTAGTATTAGGCTGACGATGACTTGGTTATAGTTATGATTGTTGTTGTTATAATGTCTTTAAAGATATGTTTTATATTTTGCTGTTTTTTGTTTATATTTGTTGTTGTATATTTATTGTTGTATGTTGTTATTATTTTGCTGTTTTTTGTTGTATGTTGTTTGTATGTTGTTGTTGTTATTGTTTGCCTATTTTGTTGTATGTTGTTGTTTATTTGTATGTTGTTGCTGTTTTTGTTGTTGTTATGCTGTTGTTGTTGTATTGTTGCTGTTTTTGTTGTATGTTGTTGTTGTTATTATGTTATTTGTTTTTATTTTTTGTTGTTGTTGTTGTATGTTGTTGTTTATTGTTATTGTTGTTACTGTTGTTGTTGTATGTTGTTGTATATTATTTATATTGTATGTTATTTGTATGTTGTTGTTAATGTTGTTGTTGTTGTTGTTTTTTGTTGTTATATTTGCTATTTTTTATTGTATGTTGTTGTATGTTTGTTTGTATGTTGTTGTTGTATGCTGTTGTTGTATGTTATTGTTGTTGTATGTTGTTGTTGTTATGTTGTTATTGTATATTTATTGCTGTTATTGTTATTATATTGTTGTATGTTGTTGTATTTTGTTGTATGTTGTTATTTATTTATTGTATATTTTTTGTATATTATTGCTGTTGTTGTTGTATTTATTTTTTTTGTTGTATGTTGTTGTTGTTGTTGTTATTGTTGCTGTTGTTGTTATTATTGTTATTGTTGTATTGCTTTTGTTGTTTTGTTTGTTGTTGTTGTTGTGTATGTTATTGTTTGTTGTTGTTGTATGTTGTTGTTGTTGTTATGTTGTTGCTGTTGTTGTTGTTGTGTATGTTTGTTGTTGTATGTTGTTGTTTGTTATTTATTTGTTATTGTTTTATTTTTATTATTGTTTTTTGTATGTTATTTGTATTTTTATTTGTATATTTATTTATTTTTATTTGTATGTTATTGTTGTTTATTTATGTTGTTGTTGTTGTTTATTTATTTGCTGTTTTTTTTTGTATGTTTTTATGTTGTTGTATATTTATTTGCTGTTTTTATTTGTATGTTGTTGTTGTATGTTTTTGCTGTTTTTTGTTGTATTTGTTGTATTTATTTGCTGTTTTTTGTTGTATGTTGTTATTTGTTGTATGTTTATTTGCTGTTGTTGTTGTATATTTATTTTTTTGTTGTATTTGTTGTTGTTGTGTTGTTGTTTGTATTTGTATATTTATTTGCTGTTGTTTATTTGTGTTTTTTGTTTATTTGTTGTATGTTATTGCTGTTGTTGTTTGTATGTTGTTGTTGTTGTTTTTTGTATGTTGTTTGTTGTATGTGTTGTTGTTGTATGTTGTTGCTGTTGTTGTTGTATGTATTTGTTGTTGTATGTTATTTGCTGTTGTTGTTGTATATTTTTTGTTGTTGTATGTTGTTGCTGTTTTTTGTTGTATATTGTTGCTGTTTTTTTGTTGTATGTTGTTGTTGTTGTTGTATGTTATTTTTTTGTGTTGTTGTTGTATATTTGTTGTTGTTGTATGTTGTTGTTGTTGTATGTTATTTGTTGTTGTATATTTGTTTATATGTTGTATGTTGTTGTATGTTGTTGTTATTTATATTGCTGTTGTTGTTGTATATTTATTGTTATTTATGTTGTGTTTTTTTGTTTATTTTATGTTGTTTATTTGTTTGTTTATTTTATGTTGTTGTTGTATGTTGTTGTTGTTATTGCTGTTGTATTTATTGTTGTTATTGTTGCTGACTGAGGTTTATGCCTAGTGTTTATAGTACTGTACACCTTCTCTTTAGGTCTGGAGGTGCCATTAGTAGGCTATTGTTTACTTATGTTTGGTTTCTTGTTTATACGGCCGACATCCTGGTAGTTCTTAAGCTAAGTAGTTACATTTGGATACTATTATGACTCAGTACTTTGGTAAACTTTTTATTTTGTTTTAAACTCGTATTGTACATATTATTCATGCCAATTGGGAGGAGTGGTTTGTTCAGAAGTTCGTGGTACACTGGCGGTGAAGGGTGCATAGCCTGTTGTCCCTTCCTGGACGACAGGTCACTGCGCCGAACCTCCTACCAACACTGTTGAACTGGCAGCGGAAGTGTGATTCGAACGAATACTAAGCAAAAAGGGAGATCGTAAGGATGTGGTGAATATCCTGCTGATGAAGAAAAACTGTACTGATTGGGTATCCATCGAATATCAAAATACAATAGTGAAATTATGAATGAACACCATAAGAAGGGTGAACAGGCTCATATCAAGAGAGTCTTCAATGTATTCATTACTTGAAGTTTTCGTATAATTCTCTCTCTCTCTCTCTCTCTCTCTCTCTCTCTCTCTCTCTCTCTCTCTCTCTCTCTCTTCGGCGGGTTGAGGTGTTGATTGTATATATATATATATATATATATATATATATATATATATATATATATATATATATATATATATATATATAATTTGTGTTACCTTCTAATAATTGCCTTTTAAATGTTAAATAACATTACTTCATATATCACATCTTCGACACACACACACTGAAACAACCGACACTAAGTGGGCTGTGTGTGTTTCACCGAGGTGGTGTTGATTTGCCTCTGATGAGAGTGATCTAGGCTCCGCGCATAATCGGAGACGAGAAGTTGGTGCTCAAGTCACATTATCACCTCCGTGATAATGGTTTCTCTACCGGGTATGGCACATGGGTTGGCCTGTCCCTGGTGAAGTGGATAAGAGGATGGGGACTGTAGATATAATGACTTTAGCAGGTTATAACTGTCTCAGCAAAGGGAGCGGACCATAGCAGCATTGATGAATGAAGGATAGAGAATGAAGACTTGCATCATATTCAAAGTTCAGGTTAAGATTCGGAAAAACTCGACCACGGAACTTCATATTAATATTTATTTAGGTAGATAGAGGAATCCTAACTTAGTTGATTTATTAGTAGGGAGGCAGGAGCCCTCGGAGGACCAACCTGGTGGCTGATGACAGCAATTATCGCAGCGTCCGAGGCAACCCCCAAACCAATGCGGTGCTCATACAGGTCAGCCACCTGTATACATAAGGCGATTGTTGCCGTTTTCGTCGTACAACTGCCGCTAATCATACATGGAAGGGTAAATGTAAATAATGTAGGATGGGTTAATAAACCATAAATATAATAAACCTTGAATAACCCCCAGCTTTAAAATTATACTAATTTTCGTACACAGTGCGATCGCCCCAATATCAGTGAGAGTCCCTTCAGGTCACGTTACCTGTAGTATCAGGGGCTGGGTGACATTACATGGCCTGGGTGACATGTTCAGCATTGAGGTCACTTACTGCGGCCAAATACATCCAACTGCTGGAGAGCGCTTCTTGTTGTTATGCGGAAAGGAATTCTTCTTTCCCAGCTGGGCCTGTCCTGTTTATTCACGGCAGGTGTGCGATCCACACTGCCCGTGTCGTTCGTCACTGGAATCAAGAACAAGACACCCTTCAGCTCATGACCCAGCAAAGGAGCGGGTATGAATGTCATTGAACACGTTTGGGCTCAATGAACACCCGGGAATCAGCAAACTAGAGGACCAGCCATCAACCCCTGGACCATGTCCACGCCCTAGTGAGATCAGTGCGTAAGCCGAGGTTTATTCATGACCTTGTGTCTTCTAAGACAGGTAGACTAGTTCTGGGAAAGGTGGTAGGCTGGACGAGGTATTAAATGATAATGTGAAAAATGGGTTTATTTGTCCTTCTAAAATGAGTTTTATTATTGTTAAATAAACACTAGTAACTAATATGACTATAATTTATATATACATTTATGAAGAAGAAAAACATATGTTTATAAGTATATTACACTATTGTGGGTGGTTGGGGTAATAAACATTGGCTGGGATATGTCTTAAGAAATAATTAACGGATGATGGTGATTGTAATATAATATTTTAAAGGTTTATTATATTAAAATATATCCCATTATTTATTATTCAGTATATTTAGTAGCAATAAATTACTAATAGTACTTCCGGACACACACATTAAATAGACGATAGAAACAGACAGATAGATACTATATGGACAGCTTATATTTGACATATGCTGCTAAAATACGTACTATAATACAAATACCTGGGCAATTAGGTCTGTTGTACCATCTCGAGCGCCAACGAGTAACCTGACACTCTGAAATTTAGTGAACGATTTGTTTTTGTTTTTTGTAAATTGTTTGTCTTATATAGATCGTGCTCCACCATCCTCGGTTAACTCCATCATACACATTACATCTTGCATATTTTACCTGAGTAACTGATATGCCAACATTTTCCAGAACTATTGGCATCATGTTTCCATTTCATATCATTATCTGTTTGGTGTATTAGTGTTGGTTATAAAAGTGATTATAATGGGTCGTAGTGAGAACGCTATTTCACACCACATGTGAAAGAAAAATTTATGTGTTTAACTAAAGTGTGACAGCGAAGGGTGACTCTGACCCAGTGTCTCACACTTATTAGTTGTTGCTGAGTAATGGAACTTTTTATCTCTGGCTTAATATGAAAATTCAATCATATATATATATATATATATATATATATATATATATATATATATATATATATATATATATATATATATATATATATATATATATATATATATATATATATATATATATATATATATGAGAGAGAGTATTATACGGAAAACTTCAAGTAATAAATACACTGAAGACTCTTGATATATGAGCTCTGTCTAACAATTCTCTATAAGTTTTCTCATTCGAAACTAATTCTATTGTATTCTGAGGATTCGAAATGACACCTTATCACTATATATATATTTGGTCTCGTCAACAAGATATTAACACATATCTTCATCATCAGTAACGCTACCGATATTCATTAATATTATCCTCAATCTTTTTTTGTTGGAGTATTCGTTCGACTCTGCCACTGCTCCGCTGCCAGTGTGTGCTGGTGGAG
>NW_024735000.1:0-6000 GCF_018991925.1 Homarus americanus
CTGGATACTTTTGGACTGTCCATGAAAACTCGGTTTCTAATTTCGAGCCATAATATAGAACAGCGGGGTTACCGGGCAATAAATATTAGAAGAAGTTTAATACATTTGAACGGGTCGTGGTACAGAAGGAGGACCCAGGTCTATTTCTGATCATGATGTCAGCCCGTCCATAGCTAATGTTGCCGTGTCGTCATTATTTGTCTATTACCTTCGCCTTTGTAGCACCTGGGTAACTTACCTCTTTGTCAGATATGCACTATAAGATTTCATTAATACGCTAAATTTTAAGAATAATTAGTGGTATCTTATAAATTAAAATTCTATAAGCCTGCACGGCTAGTTCCAAACTTCTCATACGCGTCCACCGCCGTTGACCCATAGACCCTCCATACAATTGCCCAACAAGTCGACACTGTTCACCCTTTGCCACAAAAACCATCAAGAGGATTTCACTTGTTTGCATACTGTTTAATGGTGAACCCTTCTATAGTCCCAATAAAATGGGTAATACAGTATTCGCAGCGATTTAGGAAGGAATGGCTCAGAGATGACAGATAAAAATTGGCTTCTGGGTGGGAGATAATAAAAAAAAAGGATTTTGTAAATTTTGCAAGTGTACTTTGTCTGCTAAGTTGTGCGACGTTAGAAAAACACAAAAAGCACAAAAAAACACAAAAGAAAGCAGAAAGAGCCGTTAAGTGCAGAAAAGACGAATAGTTACCATTCAGAAACTTGGTGAAACAAAAAGAATGGAGAGACTCTGTGCATGTTCAGCTGAACATTGTTCTATTCATTGTGGTAGAACACTTAAGTGAAATTAATGTAAAAGTATGTTTTAATTGACAACCGTGAGCCAGTGAACTCAGAGTTAAAGATCAAAGTGTTCTGGGATATGTGTTCTTGCGCCACATTTCGAAAATCTGAAAAATGATATTTTTTACATAATGCATTTTATTTATACTCCGTCCATTATAGTCGGCATTATGAAAATAATATTTGCATCAAATTACTGAAGGAATAATAATAGCGACTTTCCATGGAAGATTTAGCGACATTTAGCTACTTTTTAGGTACCAGCTAGCGACATTTGAAAATCCCCAGAACATGCCGTAATTAAACTTGAACAAGGTCACACATGAATGGCACGAAACACACAATGCACTAAACACTTCACAGAAAATCACTGTCACTGACACTGCTCAAAGTTGCTAAATTCTTCGAGGAGGGGTGGCGGGCGGCGGTTGGTTGACACAGGGAAGGAGTCCATAAGCCGGCTTTCCCACAAAGTTTACACTTCGCTCGTATAATTATCCAGTAAAATCGGTTCACTGCGCCATGTTCGTGTTCTGGGTAATAAGTTCTATATACAGGAGCGAACACAAACACCTGTATAGTTTGTAGGTTCGATTTACTGGATAAGAGATATGTACACAAGGGGAGTAGTGCTCTTCGACCTGTCCGCTGGTCAACTACTCTATAGACGACGTATGGCAAGTGAGCCATTAACAGCTTCCATACGTCGCCAGGCACATTAATTAGGCATGTGGGACATCATAAATATATTGCCACACGCTACTAGCTAGGCTGAATAAATAGTACATAAATGGAGCACATACATAATATACATAGCATAATATGAATACATATACAGAATATACATACAACACACACGCACACACACACACACACTGAGAACAAACAGAAAAAACACCTAAACGGGTAACTATATAATAAAAAACCAATAAAATAAAAAATAAAAAAAAATAATAAAATACATAAAACCATCAAAATCCCCTCAAAACTTATGTACAAACTCAACCAAAATAACGACCAAAATACCTCCATCACGACCATCGATAAATTCCTTTGAAATAGTTGCCTGATTTTTTGTTTTCAATTTCTTTCTCCCCCTCACCTCCCCCCTCACCTCCCCCCTCTCCCTCACCTCACCACCTCACCTCCACCTCACCTCCTCACCTCACCTCACCTCACCTCCCCCCTCACCTCCACCCTCCTCACCTCCCACCCTTCACCTCCCCCCCCCCGAGGACCTTTTGCTATAGAGACAACGTCCACTCCAGTAGGAAATGTCTTAAGCGACCACATATTGAGAGCCTCGACTTTGGCTGACGAAGCAAGAGTCTATGAGGAAGAAGAGGGGAGGTGGGGGGTGGGAGGGGGTGGGGTGGGATGGGGAGTAAGAGGGGTTGGGAAGGGGAGGGGTTGGGTGGGGAGGTAAGGGGTTGGAAGAGGATGGGATGGGAGAGAGGGAAAGAAAATGAAAGGAGAGGAAGGGGAGAGGAAGAGAAGGTTGGGGAGAGATGGAAGAGGGAGTTAGTAAAGACAAGACATAAACAAAAGAAAAAAGAAACTGCTAACGACTACAAAAAATAACAAAAACATATAAAAAATTGTCATGGTAAAAGATCTTTGAGGACTCCAACATGAAAGTAGGTGAGAGGAAGCTGAAGGAATTGATGAATGTACCTAAGGGTCCAGTCAGTCTTTCGTCTCTATACTTAAAAGGTTCCTGAAGAAGATGTTGCTTTTGGCACAACACTATTTTACCCCCCCCCCCCACATTTTTGCTCTCTCTCCCTTTTTTTCTTTCTCTCTCTTTTTTCTCTCTTTCTATATGTGTGTGTGTGTGTGTGTATGTGTGTGTGTGTGTGTGTGTGTGTGTGTGTGTATGTGTATGTGTGTGTGTGTGTGTGTCTGTGTGTGTGTGTGTCTGTGTGTGTCTTTCTCAATAAAAACATAAAATAAAACAATGTGTTCCTTAGTAGTTTGTGACGAGGTTAACGAGACAAAGACCCCGACTGTCTCTCTTACTGGTGACGTGTTTAACGAGATAGACACCACCCGGCTGTCTATCGTTGGTGACGTGGTTAACGAGACAGACGGCTATACGGTATGAGATCACTCCGCCTAACAAGAGGGAAGACGGTAAAGGAATTCGCCCTCGTTTTCAGATTAACAAGACGCGAGAGAGAGAGAGAGAGAGAGAGAGAGAGAGAGAGAGAGAGAGAGAGAGAGAGACGAGGCAACGCTCTTTAACCTTTGTCTGGCTAACAAGACGATCAACACAAGACGCCTTGGGAAATATTCTCAAATATGCCATAAAGTTTAACAAAATGTGCCGAAGAACGTTAATTTACACAGCACTTCGGCGTTTTATTAAATGTTAACGAGACACCTCATGCTCAATAACGAAACACTACACCACACATTTATCAGCTTAACGAAATGAAAAAGATGTAAGGACAAGAGAGTTCGTAAAATTCGTAAAAATAAAGCCAGCAAAAACTATATAATATCTTGGAAGGAATTACGAAACGATGATGTAAAAAGTGCAAATATTTCCAAACATACGAACCGACACCGTTAATGCAAGAGGGAAATGGACACGGCACTGAACTCGACCGCTTTCGCATCCTTAACTGTAAAATCCGTTGTACATCCCATAAAACACAGCCTTTTCCTAGTAAGGTTAGGTAAGGTTAGGTTAGATTAGGTTAAGTAAAAAAATACATATTTATTAAGTTAGCGAAACACTGCGTAGATTAACGACAGCCAAAGACAATCATCTTAGCGAGGTTTAACGAAATGACTTATAGACAACGATATCCTCATACTTTCCATTATATCTGAGGGATTAACGAAACGGTAAATAACACATGATAGCAAGAAACTCTACACTTTCATCACGTCAACGAACGATAGCTAAAAAATCTCATCTTAGAGCGATTAACGAAACGATATGCTGGTGACGATAACCAAACAACTGCGGTTAACGAGACGATCGGGACAGTAAGATAGCAGGGGAGAACTATCATCCACTGCTTAACGAAACGATTACTGAAAGAGGATGACGAAAGACTTCATCAACACTGAGAGGATAACGAAGGAGATAAGTGGTGGAAGAGATAACAGACAATAATGATGAGGTATAAAGGAAGATGGAGAAGATAACGAAGGAGGGAGATAACGCAGACGTGATAAAGTAATGGGTGACGGAGAGGCTGTGAGAGATCATCATTTATCTCGTGAGAGAGAGAGAGAGAGAGAGAGAGAGAGAGAGAGACTATACGCCCCTCCCTTCTTGTTGGTAAAAAACAGATGCCCCCACAGGCGAGAGACACGCGGGGTAAAAAAAAAAGTCGCATCATATATCAACCGCTTCACCACACACCAACGAAGCATTATTGACACGGCAGCGACACTCGCCACAGCAAAGAGGAGACGGAAGAAGGTAAAGGAGGGAGGGGAGGGAGGGAGGTGAGGGGTGAGGGGAAGGAGGTTAGGGGGGGCAGAGGAGGGGAGGGATAGCAAAAACTTAATGACGTGAGATTCAAAAAGGAAATGATGGAAGAGAGGGAAGGAGGGAGTGAGAAGGAGTGTATGAGATTGAGGGAGTGAGGAAAGGAAGAGGAGGAGGAAGAGGGGAAGAGGTAGAGGAGGAGATGAGCGAGGAAAGAGAGAAAAGGGAGGAAATGGATAGGCAGAAGACTTAACTCAAATTGAAAAAGAAAGTGTAGAGGAGGTGGAAAAAAGGGGTTAGAGGGAGGGAGGGTGGAGAGAGGGAGGGAGGGTGGAGAGAGGAACGGGGGGCGGGGGAAGAAGGGAGAGAGAGAGAGAGAGAGAGAGAGAGAGAGAGAGAGAGAGAGAGAATAAAAACAGTGAGAGGGAGAATGGGAAATGAGGTTGGAGATGGGCGAAAATACAGGAATAATGGAAGGAGAGGAAAGAAAGGAGGGAAAGAAAGACGAAGAAGGAAGTAGAAATAATGAGGTAAACGTAAATAGGAATATAATATGAAAAGGAGGAAAGGGGTGGAGAGAGAAGGGAGAAGAATGGGAGAAAGAGAAGAAAGGGAGAGTGAGGAAGAGGAGAAAATGAGGTCAGACTGAGGCAGGAAGTGAGGGAGGGAGGGAAGGAAGTGGTGAAAGAGGTGCCCAGAAATGAAGGAGGAGGGAGGAGAAGGAGGAGGAGAAAGGGGGAGGATAGGGGAAGTAGTGAGAGCTGCCTAGAGAAATGGAGGGAAAGAGAAGGAAGGGAGAGGAAGGAAAAATAATGAACAAATATGGAAATGCAGGAAATGAAAAGAGGGAAGAACGAAGAGAGATAAAGAGGTGAGACTGAGAGTGGAAGATATCTGATAAATGGAGGACGACAAATAATAGAAAGAGGAGGTGAAAGAGACTAGGGGTTAGGAAGGAAGGAGGGAGGAAGGGAGGGAGGGAGGAAGGATACAATTGAAGAGGATTTTTTTTTTAAGTTTAAAAAATTTATTGGCAGAGCTTGTAGTACAGTTTGCCTATTCCGAGTAATTCAGTCAGGTCTTGACACTGAGGGTGGTATCACTTCTCACTGTCACGCAGGACAGAGGTTCACACACAAAGAAATACATCATATTCATTAACAACTATAAATGTATAGAGGTCAGATTCATATGGATAATGTCACTGTTCACTGCCATGCAGGACAGAGGTTCGTACACAAAGAGTTGCATCATATTCATTGACAGTACATATACATATATGTAAACACGCACACACACACACATATACATACATATACGTATATACATACACATATACATGTACACGTACATATACATGCACACACGCACACATACATACATATACGTCCGTCAGATTCATGTGGGTAATGTCACTTTTCACTGCCATACAGGACAGAGGTTCGTACACAAAGAATGCATCATATTCATTGACACTATATATAGGTCAGATTCATGTGGGTAATGCCACTGTTCACTGCCATGCAGGACAGAGGTTCGTACACAAAGAAGGAAATACATCACATTCACCAGCAGCATATATGGGTCAGTGGATCACATACATTGGAGTCATATTCTAATTGAAGACTAATCAGTGTGGGCTAGGAGAGAGGGAGGGAGGGAGGCTACAATAATAGAGGAGGGAGGAAGGGAGGGAGGATACAATAGAAGAGGAGGAAGGGAGGGGAGAAGAAAGAGAG
>NW_024735001.1:0-8673 GCF_018991925.1 Homarus americanus
ACCTCTGACACTCCCACGTACACCCCTGACACTCCCAGTTACACCCCTGACACTCCCTGGTACACCTCCGACAATCCCAGGTACACCTCTGATACTCCCAGGAACACCACTGACACTCCCAAATACACCGCTGTCACTCCCAGGTACACCTCTGACACTTCCAGCCCTGACACTTCCAGGTACACCTCTGACACTCCCAGGGACACTTCTGACACTCCCAGTTACACCTCCGACACTCCCAGTTACACCCCTGACACTCCCAGGTACACCTCTGACAATCCCATGTACATGAATGACACTCCCCGGTACACCACTGACATCTCCCAGGTACACCTCTGACACTCCCAGGTACACCTCTTTGTTCAGAGTCACACCTCCTGACCTCCCAGGTGCCTACTAACATCTCCCAGTTACACCTCTAATATCCCAAAATTTTTACATCTCTGACACTCCTAGGTACACCGCTGTCACTCCCAGGTACACCACTGACACTTCCAGCCCTGACACTTCCAGTTACACCTCTGACACTCCCAGGTACATGAATGACACTCCCAGGTACACCACTGACATCTCCCAGGTAAACCTCTGACACTCACAGGTACACCTCTGACAATCCCAGAGACACCTCTGACACCTCCAGGTACACCCATGACACTTCCAAGTACACCTTTGACACTCCCAGGTACTCCTCTGATGCTCCCAGGAACTCCTCTGACACTCCTAGGCACACCTCTGACACTCCCAGGTACACCTCTGACACTTCCAGGTACAACACTGACACTCCCAGGTACACCTCAGACACTCCCAGGTACACCTCAGACACTCCCTGGTACACATCTGATACTCCCAGGTACACCTCATACACTCCCAGGTACACCTCAGACACTCCCAGGGACACCTCTGACACTCCCAGGTACACCCCTGACACTCCCAGGTACACCTCTGACACTCCCAGGTACTCCTCTGATGCTCCCAGGAACTCCTCTGACACTCCCAGGTACACCTCTGACTCTCCCAGGTACACCTCAGACACTCCCAGTTACACCTCAGACACTCCCAAGTACACCTCTGACACTCCCACATACACCCCTGACACTCCCAGTTACACTCCTGACACTTCCCTGGTGCACCTCCGACACTCCCAGGTACACCTCTGACACTCCCAGGTACACCACTGACACTCCCAAATACACCGCTGTCACTCCCAGGTACACCTCTGACACTTCCAGCCCTGACACTTCCCGGTACACCTTTGACACTCCCAAGTACACTTCTGACACTCCCAGTAACACCTCCGACACTCCCAGTTACACCCCTGACACTCCCAGGTACACCTCTGACACTCCCATGTACATGAATGACACTCCCAGGTACACCACTGACATCTCCCAGGTACACCTCTGACACTTCCAGGTACACCTCTGACATTCCCAGGTACACCTCCGACACTCCCAGGTACACCACTGACATCTCCCATTTACACCTCTGACACTCCCAGGTACACCTCTGACACTCCCAGGTACACATCTGACACTCCCAGGTGCACCTCATACACTCCCAGGTACACCTCAGACACTCCCAGGGACACCTCTGACACTCCCAGGTACACCTCCTACACTCTCAGGTACACCACTGACACTCCCAGGTACACCTCAGACACTCCCAGGTGTTAGATGTTCTGAGTATCAAGTTCTATATACAGGGAGAACACAAACACCTGTATAGTTTGGGTTCAGTTTTACTGGATAAGAGTATGTACTGAAGGTGGGTATACTAACTCTAACTAAGGTCTGGTCAGCTACCATAGACGACGTATGGCAAGTGATACGTGGCAGCTTCGCCGTCGCCGAGCCCACGATAATTAAGCGTGTGGAGATATGGTAATAACATTTGCCACGCTGCTAATAAACTGAATAAATATAAATGGAGCACATACGTATACGCCATATTTTATAATCCAGCATACATAATATACACCTCCTCCCCCTATACGCTCATAGCAAAATGCCCGAGCGGACCTTTTCTTTTGGATCCGTTCTGAGCGTCGAGGGACTTCATCACTGGGAAGGGTATGGGACTCAACACTGGTAGCGGGGCCAGCAGAAGGCATTGTTACGGGGCGGAGAAAACGGCAGTTCCTCCACCACACACGACCACTGGGTAACCGCACCTGGTAGTCCCGTGACCTACCGAGACCCATGACTACGCCTACTTTGTCCGAACGTAGGGAGGTCGGGTCCTGAACACGGACTTGGGTGCCGACACTCAACCTGGGGAGAGAACAGGCGTGGTCGTTGTAGCGGGCGACGATGTCCTGAACACGTTCGGCGGCTCGGCGATCACAATCCTCTGTCTTGGCCTGCCACTCCTTGGAGAAGGATTGAGGGTGAGCAGGGACACAAGAACGAAGGGGCGTCCATACAAAACCTGGGCAGGGGAGCGTCCGGTGTAGTTGGGTGTGTTGCGGAGTTCAAGAAGACCCCGGTCGAAGGCCTCGCAGTCAATATTCCCAGAAGGGGCCACCTTAAGGATGAGGTGCTTCAAGGATTTGACAGCAGCCTCAGCGTGGCCGTTGGACTGCGGGTAATGGGGCGATGACAACAAATGCCGGACTCCCCATCGGTCGAGGAACACGGCAAAGTCCCGGCTTGTGAACTGAGGCCCTCCGTCGGTTCGCAGGCGTACAGGAACGCCCACGTCACGGAAGTAGTGGCGGAACTTGCTGATGGTGGCGGCAGACGTCGTGTCATTACCGCCCTTGATGACAACCGGCCAACCAGAGAGACGGTCGACGATAACCAGGAAGGACTTTCCTGACACACAGAAAAAGTCGGCCGACACAGACCCAAAGGGGCGGGTGGGGTTGTCGTCACTCATGAAGGGTACCTGCTGCTGGCTGGGTTGTAATACGTGGCGGGGCTTACACACCTGGACAGCATTGGAGATGTCGGGGTCGATGCCAGGCCGGAACACAGTCTGTCTTGCACGTCGTTTGGTGGCCTCAGCTCCACGGTGACTGTCGTGAAGGCGAGCCAAGGCGTGGCGACGTGATGCAGCAGGGGCAACTACCGAAGGAGAGGTGTCACTGGCCAGATGTAGGGGTAGGGCGGCAGCAGGGTAGTTGCTGCTCCCTTCGTGCACCCTGTTGGCGTAATTTACCTCGAGAATCGGTGTTGGGAAGTCCTGGGAGATGATGGCCAACTCTTGACAATGTCTGTAGGACAGCAGGGGAGTCGGGACACCATTATGCACGTCAATCCAGGCCTGACACGACCTGTTGCCAAAGGTGATATGTGCATAGAGTGAACCCAGGGCTGGGGCCATTTGTGACCCATCTGCCGTGACGCAGAGGTCCTCGGGAGGCGGTCCTAGATCGCTTGGAGAGAGCCCCAAGCATCGCAAATGCTGGGGACCGATGACTGTAGCATCAGCGCCGGTGTCGGGCAACATCTGAAGACGGGATGACACACCGCCGTAGGTCACGATGACGCTGATGTACTGGGGGACTTTGGTCCTGGGATGCGAGGAGTACACCCTCCTAAAATGGGTCGGGCTTTGTCCAGGGTCGTCGTGCCTCTGATTTGGCGACTGTGGGCGGCCCTCACTGGTAGAAGGGCGCCGAAGCTTCCGCCGACGCTGTCCCTTGGGTTCGTGGGTAGGGCAACACTTGTCATAGTGGCCCAGACGACCGCACACATTGCACTGTACGTACTTAGCTGGGCACCGCACTGTGAGCGACCAGTGGCCCATACGGTCACAACTGTTGCAGGTAGACTGAGCAGCTGGACACACCTGTGTTCCGTGCTGCTTACCACAGTTGTTACAAAATGAACCGGGCGTGGACGTGGTGGGCGAAGGCGTAGGGAGCAGACTTCTTGTCCTTCTTGTACCGGGAAACAGCGCGTACAGCTGTAGGGGGAGCTCGGATGGCAGAGGTGGCACACCTGGCAGCCTCATAGGAGCGACATATCGTCAACACATCCTGAAGAGAAGAGGAAGAGTCGAGGGAGGTGAGGCGTTGGACAAGTTCCTCGTCCTTAACACCCATCAGGATCACCTGCTTCAACTGGGTCTCCTCGCACTGCTGGTGGTGGCCTAAACATATATCTACCTCTTCCGAGGCTCTCTTAAGACGTACATAAAAAGCGTCAAAAGACTCACCCTCCATCTGTCTGCAGCTAAACAATTCCCTCCTGCGCAGAGCTTCATTCTGCTGTCCTTTGATGTGCCGTTGTAGAACGTCCAGTACCTCCTCTACAGACAGCGAAGAGGTTGGGGGTACCTGCAACGTATGTTCCAAGACACGCTGAATTTCCAAGGACAGGCACATGCGCAGCTGGATGAGTTGTTTAGGCTGTGACAAACTCTGGAGATCCACCATTGTAGCATAATCAGCCCACCGCCGCCGCCATTCGCGAAAAGTCTGGAAATTTACATCAGGCTCCAAGATGGGCGGTGTTTGAGCTGCTGCTTTAGGTGGGGCTGGGGGGCGTGAAGGAAGCATGGATGAGGTATCTGAACCATTCAGTACCGAGGCAGTGTTAGAGCCAGGGGCTTGGTTAACAGTGAGGCGAGATATCAAGGCTTCAAACCGTGCACTGTCTTCCATTTCTCCGTTGGTGGTCTCGTTCTGCCTCTGCTTGCCTTCTGTGCTCATCCGCCAAACGTCTGTGAGCTTCATCCTCGCGTCTCTCATCTCTCATAAACTTCATTAAGGCAATTATCTCTGGAGATAACGCTGAATGTTGAGGTGAAGGGCTGTGCGATGTTGTGGGAGCTGGGCTGGCCTGGTCATCCATCTCTGGGGGACTATCACCCGCTTGACTCATCCAGGCGCTGGGTCCACGGCTACGTAAGGCATGAGACATAACTACTTCCTCTGTGTACTGTGTCTTAAATCAGTGTTGACCGGTCAGCCCGTCGTATCAAAAAGATTTCAGACAAAAAATTTAATTCAATACACAGATAAGTAGGTTATATATATAAAATATATATAATGAAGCCGCGCGGTCAGCAAGTGTTAGTACATGTATGTGTGTGTGTCCCAGGCAGGCAGAGCGTCTCGCCCCAGCTGTGAGGGGGGGTGGAGGCGGCGCTGTGAGGGAGGGGGGTGGAGACAGGAGTAGCTCAGTCGCTCTCTGTAAACGGTCAGAGGAGGGTGCGCTGAGCTCTAACTTCAAATGCTGCAAACATGCATAATCTTGAAACTGTCTGAACAATTAACACTTCAAAGAAAATCACTGTCACTGACACTGCTCAAAGTTGCGAAATTCTTCGAGGGATGACGCGGGGTTGACACAAAGGCGGGAGTCATAAGCCGCATAAGCCGGCTTTCCACAAACTTGCACTAATCACTCGTAATAATCCAGTAAAACTACGCACTGCGCCATGTTAGGTGTTCTGGGTAATAAGTTCTATATACAGGAGAGAACACAAACACCTGTATATTTTTGTAGGTTCGGTTTACTGGATAAGAGTATGTACACAGAGGTGGGTAGCACTGCTCCCTAGCTAAGCTCTTGGTCAACTACCATAGACGACGTATGGCAAGTGATACATTAGCAGCTTCCATACGTCGCCAGGCACATTAATTAAGCGTGTGGGATATGGTAATAACATTGCCACACGCTGCTAGCTAGGCTGAATAAATATAAATGGAGCGCATACATAATATACATACATAATACATAATCCAGCATACATAATATACATACAGCAGGTATAAGGATATGGGAGTAAACCAGAACGAAAAATCTGCGGTGGAGCTCCACATCAGGCAGACAGGGTTACAGAGCTCCAACAAGACCCGAACGGCGGTGTAGGCGGAAGAGGGGACCACCATGGAAACACAACGACTTCACCGGCGAACGAAGGCAATACCTGATGGACAGGCTACTCAGGCGAAACCCAACAAACTGGGCTATCGGCAGTCCATTGCAACTCGCCCTTTCCCCATTCATTGCAACACTTGCACCAATGGATCAGGAAAAGGGAGAGCCAAGATGTGTGGTTGTACCCTGCGCTCCTGCCTCACCACATAAATCAACTCACGTGCAGCCATCACCCAGCTCATCAAACCTCTCTCATCATCATCAAAACCCCTTATACCCCCCAAAAGTCCTATGGTGACGGACGAATGGCGACGGGGACAGGCAGAGATGACTGCCGGTAGTCTCTAGTCACAACTCTGCACATGGGTGGCACAGATAAGATGGTCGTTTAGGCACTGGGATCTAGGCAGCAGTGCAATCCAGTCCTGTTTGTGCGACTGAGCAGCCCTTCCGAGTCCCACTGAATGAGTCACGTCATGCCTTCTTCATCAGTGCATACGCCTCAACACTGGATGCAGATGATGATATCAAGGAGGCCTTTTACGCCGACTTCGAGAGAGTGCCAACCTCTATCCCAAGAGAAGACAAGGTTCTGCTCTTTGGCTACTTCAATCCCGGATTTGGCAGAGATGTTAACATTTGGCAGGGACCCATAGGGAAAAATGGGCTAGGCAAGTGTAATCCCAACGGCTTACTCCTCCTCAGCAAGTGTGCTGCTCACAACCTCACTATCACCAATACCTTTTTTTGTCAGTCCGACAAGTTCAAGGGTTCGTGGCAACACCTACGATCTAAACACTGGCATCTCATTGACTACATTATTGTCAGAGAAAGAGATCGCCGAGATGTCCTCATCACCTGTGCCATGCGTGGCTCACACCACTGTGACAACGATCATCGACTTGTCAGGTCCAAGCTCTGACTTCACGATGCCCCAAAACGGCGAAGGCAGCAAGCCTCCAGAAATGGTTTTAATACTAAACGTCTGGAGGATCCAGCGGTAGTATATGCTTTCAGAGAGCTGCTTGAACATGAGCTTATAAACAACCCAACAGTAAACAAAGTGAATCCCAGTACTGAATAGGATACTCATAATACTGTTATGACAAAAACCTGCAGAGAGACCCTCGGCCAGTTCAAAAGAATACACCAGGACTCGTTTGATGAAAATTATACGGCAAACAAAGTACTCATCGATGATAAACGTGCTGCTTTTACTGACTGGTGGAACAACCCTCAGTTTCGGACCAAAGCTGATACCTTCCGCAAGAAGAAAGCGGCAGCCCTGCGGGAACTTCGTAATCTAAAGAACAACTGGCTTAGAAATAAAGCATGAGAAGCAGTAAAACTTGCAGATCAGCACAAGATACGCGAATTTTTCATTTCCACTAACATATTTTATGGGC
Organism: Homarus americanus; assembly: GCF_018991925.1. Lineage (NCBI taxonomy): Eukaryota > Metazoa > Arthropoda > Malacostraca > Decapoda > Nephropidae > Homarus > Homarus americanus. Next base: position 7,238 of record NW_024735001.1, read on the forward strand.
CAGTCACTCGTGGCGCAGACCCCTTATACTCATCTGACGGTAACAACATAATTAAAGGCGATGAAGGCTTCCTTCAGCGCCGGAAAGAGCACTACCATTCATTGCTCAACCGAAACACCGATGTGGATGTCCTGACTACCCAGCAGGTCCCTCAGCATCCAGAGCTGACCCACCTCAGCAATCCTCCATCCCTGCATGAGGTAGCTACTACCATCAAACAGATGAAAAATAACAAAGCCTCAAGGCCTGATGGAATCCCAGCCGATGTGTATAAAGCAGGAGGACCTCTGCTTCCCATCCATCTCCACTCTCTTCTGGAGAATGTATGGGAAAAGGAGGAAATCCTCCAAGCCCTTAAAGACGCCTCCATTGACAATATTTATAAGAACAAGAGAGACCTGTCAGACTGTGGCAACTACCGTGGGATCTCGCTGCTCACCGCAGCTGGCAAGATGATCGCCCAAGTCCTCCTAAACAGACTTCTTCCTGAGGCGGAAAACTTCCTCCCAGAATCTCAATGTGGTCTTAGACTATCACGTGGCACCATTGACATAATCTGTGCTCCCCACCAGATACAGGAAAAGTGCAGATAACAGCGTCGTAACCTGTACATGGCTTTCATCCACCTAATCAAGGCCTTCGACTCGGTCAACAGAGAAGTCCTGTTGTGGACCCTTAGCCGTTTTGGCTGCCCACCAAAATTCATCGCCATTGTCAGGTACCTCCACGATGGCATGAAAGGCAGTGTCTTGCACAACGGCATCCAGTTAGAGTTTTCCCATTGAAACAGGGGTTAAACAAGGGTGTGTTCTCGCACCAACTATCTTTTCCATCTTTTTGACTCCCTTTCTTACTCGTGCCGGTGCCAATTTAGCCAGCGGGGTGAACATCGAGTACCGGGTGTCGGCAGCTTCCATTACTGATCTTTAGTATGCAGACGACTTCACCCTTGCTGCTCACACTGAACATGACCTACAGGAGATCCTGAACACCTATGCAGACGCATATTTTTTATTTTTATCTTTTTTTTTTTATTGGAGGAAATTGTGAGGCCTAGCATATCTATTTCAGAATTTGGCAGAATGATAGCGTCCTGAAATGTAATTGGTGGGAGATCATCTAATTTAGAAAGTGTAATTGGTTAATGCTGAGTTTTATTACTATTGAATTTAACCAAGTTGTTACCTCCCCATTCAGAGATGCTGCACAGATCCGCATTGATAGAAGTAATGATATCAGCTCTAGAAACAGAACTAGTTTGAGAGTTAGGAGGAAGGAGAAAAAGTGAAGAAGAGAGAAGAGTAGAATCATCAGCGTAAGAATGGATAGAATTAGTTGTAGTTTTGAAGTAAATCATTGATAAAAAGAAGGAAGAGAGTAGGTAAAAGAACATAACCCTGTGGGACACCACTATTGGTAGAGAAAGAGCGAGAGAT
>NW_024735002.1:0-51115 GCF_018991925.1 Homarus americanus
AAGTCAGATGTCCTAGAGTCCAATCATTCATCTGAGCACGGAGTTATTCAGAAAACAGCACTAGAGTAAGTGATTGAGCAAACGCTAGTCTGGAGCACTGCTGTCTCACAGGCATTCGTGAGCAAACAGAGGCACTGGGAGCAGAGGCCTGAGAGTGTCAAGAGGCCCGGGAGCACTCCAGAGAGCACTGAGTGCCTGACAGGCCTGGGAGGTTGCCCAGGCATGGTCTGGGAGGCACTGAGCATCTGTCAGTGCCTGGGAGCGTGTCTGAACAGAGGCACTCCGGGAGCGCCAGGCAGCACCGGGCGTGCTCAGAGGCAGCCACCGTGCTCGGGCTGCGGTGGAGGCTGGGAGCGTCGGCCTCGGGAGGGGCAACAAGTGCACTGGTGAACGGGCGTAGCCCAAGCGCCTGCGGCCTCGAGCGTCTGGGAGATGGTGTCTCGGTGTCAAGAGGCACTGAGCACCCGAGGTGGCTCACGACCTGGGAGCAACAGGCAGCCTGGGAGTTGCTCAGAGGTGTACTGCGCCTGGGAGCAACCATGTTCGGGAACAGAGGGTGTCTGGAGCGCCCAGAGGGTCTGGGAGCAAAGGTACTCCAAACATTGGTATATGCATCTGGGAGCTCAGAGAACCAGGAGCAAACGAGATACTCCGGGAGCGTCTGAGGCACTGGGACACAGGCATTTCAGTTCAGAGAACCAGAGTACTCAGATAGACAGACCACAGCCAGACTTTATCCCAGTCACACGTCAATATTCACACGCAAGAGGTCAAGATTGCCGACCGTTGATCAGTTGCCCTCCACACGTCAACAAAATTGCTGCAAAGAAGCAGCACTGTCTATCTCACTGTCATCATCATTCTGTCCACACTCCCATCTCACAGCTGCGTCTGAGCTGGCTGCGTCAATAACAACAGGTTCATGCGTTTCTGATGACTTCTTCAGAAGATAACGTCTGCATCTTACTGTTAGCGTAGGCAATGTAAGGGAGATTCTTCGCCGCCGCTTCGACAAGCTCAGTCTCTGGGTTACCCTCAGCAGACGTCCAGTCTCTTCAACACTGCAGACACACAGGATCGAGGAGGAGCAGCCACGGAGAGAGTTATGCAGATTCCCCGAGTCTGCAAACTTCCAGCTGCTAAGTCGCCCTCCCTATTGCTCATTGTTCCCCAGCCAAGCAGTCGTTCTTCCAAACCAGCAGCTGTTCTGACACTGGGCAAACCTTCCAGCAGTTCTTTCTCGTCACGCGGTCGAAGTTTCACGATGAGTTATTTACGTTCGTTCAGACCGCGTTTCAGGTCGCATTATGATGTTCCTAGTAACGTAAATATGGGTTCTAGTAAATTCAATAGGTGTTACGTAAACACAGCTTCCGTATTAAGAGTTAACGAGCAGTGAGTCGCCCTTGCTGACGTAATAGATGTGCATTATAAGACACGATAAGTGTAAATAACTGAGTCACGTGCCACGCTGTCAGCCTTCCTCTTCTTTTATACTTTATTGTCAATATCTCTACCCATATGCAACTTCTCTGTGAGACCTGGTCTCACACAGAGTGCACCCAGGAGGCCAGTGGTGCACCTGGGAGTGTCACAGGCCTGGGGAGGCACACGAGTGTCGAGGCACCGGAAGAGTCAGAAATGTCTCTGGAGCTGGAGGTGCACCTGGGAGCACAGCCTGGGAGGTCAGAGGTACCTGGGAGGTCAGGAGGTGTACCTGGCCCAGGCAACAGAGGTGTGGTCTGAGGCCTGGGAGGCACCAAGTGTCAGAGGTGAGCTGGCAGTCAGAGTGTGTACCTGGAAGTGTCTGGAAGTGTGGCCTGAGTGTCAGAGGTGCATTTGGGAGTGTCAGAACAGGAGTGTCAGAGAGCCTGAGTGTCAGAGTGCACCTGGGAGAGGCCGGAGGTGCACCTGAGGTCGGAGGTGCACCTGAGGTCAGAGGGTGTACCTGGGAAGGTGTGGCCTGGGAGTGTCAGAAGCTGCACCCAGGAGTAAACAGTGCACCTGGGAGTGTCGGAGATGCACCGGGAGGCCAAAGGTACCTGGAGTGTCAGAGGTGCACCTGGGAGTGTCAGGGAGGGCCTGCAAGTACCTGGGAGCAACAGGGTGCACCTGTGAGCATCGGTTGGGAGTGTCAGAGGCACCTGGCAGGTGTCAGATGGCTTGGCAGTAACAGAGGCAGTACCCGAGAGGAGGTGCACCTGGAGTGTCGTGGAGGTGTACCTGGGAAAATAGGGGTGTGATCTGCACCCGGGAGTGTCAGAGGCACCGTTTGAGGTGCACCTGGGAGTGCTCAGTGCAACCTGGAGAGTCTGAGGTGCTGGGAGGTGGCCGGAGGTGCACCTGGGAGTGAAACAGAGAGGCCTGGGAGGTCTGAGGTGTACTCCAGCAGCCAGTGGTGTACTGAGCGCCTGCGACCTGGGAGTGTCAGAGGCACTTTATATGTCAGAGATAACCGACAGAGTGTCTGGGAGCGTCGGAGTGCACCTGGCATCAGACAAATGTACTTCCAGAGTGCTCAGAGCATTTTACCCGGGAGCAGCTGAGGCACTGAGGTACTGGGAGGAAACAGAGGTGGTCTGGGAGGTCAGAGGCAGGAGTGTCAGAGGTGGCCTGGGATCATCAGGAGTACCTGGAAATGCAGGTGTCAGAGGTGTGCTCAAGTCAGGCAAAATAACAGAGGTGTGCCTGGGAAAGCGTCAGTGCACGCCTGAGGTGCATCAGAGTAAATGGAGTAAAATGGGAGTAAAACAGGTACTAGCAACAAGTGTACTTAAAGGGTCATAGCTTACCTGAGGTGTGAGTACTGCGTGCCTGGGAGTGTGCGGCCTAGGAGTGAGGGCCTGGAAACAGAGGTGACCTGGAGTGTCAGAGGTGCACTCCGAGAGCATTTCCAGAGAGACCGGGGAGCACAAGAAAGGGCTCAGAGTGTCAGTGTCTGGAGCAAGCCTGGGAGGGGCTCAGGGTACCTGAGCAAAACAGACGTGTACCTTCCTGGGGTGTGCATGGGAAGGTCAAGAGGCCTGGGAGACGGGAGGCACCAACAGAGGCAGTGCCCAGGAGGCTCAGCGTGGCCTGGGAGTGCTCAGAGACTCCAAAGCGTCAGAGGTGCACTGAGAGTCAGAGACCGGGAGCCACAGCTGGGGAGGCACTGCAGGTGCGGTCGCGTCAGAGGTGCACTGGGAGCAACAAGAGGCGGCCTGGAGCACTGTAGATGAGCAAACAGATAAGTGGCCTGGAAGTGCCTGAGGTGATCGAGTACCAAGGTGCACTGGGAGGTCAGAGGCAACCTCAGAGGTGCACTGAGCAGTCAGAGGTGCGCCCGGGAGTGTCAGAGGTACCTGCTCAGGTGGCTCGGGAGGCACGGAGGCACCACGAGCGTGGCAGGCTCCGGGAGGCACGAGTTCTCGAAGTCAAGAATACCTCAATGGAGGCGGCTCACCCGGGAAAGTGTCAGTGCACATCCAGAGTCCAGGCACTGTCAGCTTTGCCCTGGGAGGCCCAGAGGCACTGAGGCCCTGTCAGAGGCACTGAGCACAGAGGAGGGTTGCTGGGAGTTGTCGCGCACTGTCTGCATTCAAATGATAGTGCTCCAGACCCAGGCGCAGCCTCGAAGGCATCCTGAGTGCACTGGGAGCAGAGGTGCAGCCTCAAATTGCGAGACTGGGAGCAACAGAGGCACTGAGCGTCGCGTGTTCTGAGAGCACGGTGAGAACTGCACAGACTGGAGAGGTGCGGTTCGGGAGCACCATCATTGATGAGCGTTCACAAGGGATCATGGTTCGGAGCGTAATCGAAAGGAAAACGTGATACTGGGAGACTGCCGTCTGGGAGTGCTCAGAGCCTGGGAGGGAGCACTGCAAATGGGACTGCACAGATCAGCCTGGGACCAGAGCAGACTGAGACTACAGTGTCAGATGCACTGGAGTGTCAGAGGTTCAGTCAGGGTGCACGGATCGAGCGTGTCACTTGAGTGTCTGAGGCAACAGAGATGTACCTGAGCACAGGTGGCTCGAGTGCTCAGAGGCACTAGGTGTACTGGGAGTGCTCAGGCACTGCAGGTGATTCACATCAGAGGCCTTAAGGCAACATGGTGTGCCTGAGTGTCGAGGTGTCAGAGCCTTTCTGAAGTGTTCGAGGTGCCTGGGAAAGTGTCAGGTGTACCAGCTCAGGGCAAGGAGCTCTGGGGACTGCCTGGGGTGCACTGGGAGCGTCAGAGGCACGCCTGGATTGTCAGGTGCACTAGAGCAGTCAGGTGCACCAGGTCGGCTGCATCTGGGAGACCAGGCACTGAAAGCGTCAAGATGGCCTGGGAGTGCTCAGAGGCACCTGCCAGTGTCAGTGGTGCACCTGGAAGGGAAGCGTCAGGCAACTGGGACAGAAGGGAGTCAGAGGTGCAACAGTGTGCAACAGCAGGACGTGCAATTACAGTCAGGCCTGAGCAAAACCTGGAGGTGCCTCCTGGAGGTCAGGCAGTCAGTGAACCAGGAGTGTCAGGAGTACTGGGAGCAAGTCAGGTGCACTACCGGGAGGCATCTGAGTACGAGTAACAGGAGCGTGTGACTGGAGTACCAGGAGGTCATTGCGTGCTTCCGAAAAGGTCAGAGGTGCGCACCTGGGAGCACCCGAGTGTGCCTGGGAGCGTCGGAGGGTGCACTGGGGAGGCTCAGGGGCACCGGGAGCGTCTACAGGCCTGGGAGCACCCGAGGCAGTGGCTCTCAGAGTCAGAGGCGTGACTGAGCACCCGGCAGGCAATTAGGAGTGTCAGTGCACCTGGGAGGTCTGGGAGGCCCGAGAGCCCAGTAACTGGAGCATTAGAGGAGAATGTCTGGGAGCGTCAGGTGAACCCCGGGAGGCCTGGGAGTTGCCCAGGTACCCGGGAGTGTCAGGCACCCGCAGTGTCAGGCTGCGCCCAGCCTGTCAGCTGCGGCCTGGAGTCAGGAGGAGATCGGAGGCAGCAGCCTGGCGTGTCAGAGGTACCTGGGAGGGCTGAGCCTGGAGGTCAGGAGGCCTGGAGCAGCTCAGCACAGGGCGTCAGGAGGAGGAGGCACGTGCCTGGAGGCGCATTCGAGCAAGTACTGGGAGTACAGTAAGTAGCCTGTCAGGCACGGAGGCATGGGAGCGGTGTCAGAGGCACCTGGGGAGCAAGCCTGCAGTCCGGCCTCAGAGTGCACCAGAGCAACAAGCAAGGCACTGGGAACAGAGAATCTGAAGGCTGAGATGTCTAGATGGGACATTAGAGGAGTGAGGTTGTCTGGGATCACTGGATGGGAGTTGCACTGACAGAGGTGCTGAGTGAACAGAGGTGTACTGGGAGCACCCGTCATGTTCAAGAGGGACCAAACAGGCATCTCGATGTCAAGAGGCACTGCTGTGAATCAGAATCAGTGCACTGGAAACAGAGGTGCACTGAGAAGGGCAAGCATCAGAATGGTGGCATTCAGATGTCAGAGGGTGTTTGTCTGAGGCACTGAGCAACGAGGTACCCGAAACAAGAACAGCCTGAGTAACTGAGGTACCAGTACTGGGAGCAAACAAACAAAGTGTACTGCACCAAAGGGTGCACATTCAAGATGCACCAAGGTCGGACAAGTGAGGCGCATTCGGAGCAGTTCAGGAGGGTGTTCCTGCCCAGAACCAGCCCAGAGAGCAGCCCGGGACACGAGGTGTCTGTCGAGGCATTCCCGCATCGGAGGGCCTGGGAGCAAAACAGAGGCAGTGCTCAGGTGTCAGGGAGCAGTGGTACCTGAGCAGTCAGAGGTGCGGGGAAGTTGCCCGGAGGCATTCGGGAGGTCACGCCCAGATCAGGGTGCACTGGGAGCAACAGTGTGAGCCTGGGAGCAGCAGCCTGGGAGCGCCCGGGAGGCAGCTGAGTGCCAGAGCCTGAGCATTCGAGGAATCTGGGAGTGCTCAGAGGTGCGGCCTGGGGAGTGTCGCGTGCCTGGGAGCGCCCAGAGTGCACGTCAGAGACCGGGAGTGTCAGAGCACCGGGAGTTACATCAGGCAGTACCTGGGAGTCAGGCGCGATGGGATGGGCAGCACAGAGGCAGCGAGTCGAGGCGTCGCAGCCTGGGAGAACAGAGGTACCCGTTACAAACAGGTGGGCCTGGGAGCAAACAGAGGGCCTGGGAGTGTCAGAGGTGTATTCTGGGAGGTGTAATCAAGGGTCTGGGATCTGTCGTTGCGCAGCCTGGGAGCAACAGGAGCAGAGGTTCAGGGTGTACCTGGGAGCAAACAAATTGCATCTGGGAGCATCAGACACCCAAGATCTGCCTCGGCAGTGCTCAGAGGGTGTACTGGGAGCAAACGAGGCATACCAAAGTCAGGGTGGCCTGGAGTGTCAAGTGCAAACAGGTGTATTCTCGGGAGCAATCTGAGGCAAGTGTCAGGCTCACCAGAGGTGCACTGTGAAATGTGCCTGGGAGGTCACAGGTACTGGGAGTGCTCAAACAGGAGCGCGGGTGCCTGGGAAGTGTCACAGAATGGGAGTCAGAACCAGGAGAGGCCTACCTGGAGTATCGGCAGCACCTGGGAGGCTGGGAGCGTCAAGGTGCCTGGGAGTGCTGCGTAGCCTGGGAGCAAACAAGTGGTGTACCTGGGAAGGCAAGGGAACAGGAGTGTCAGAGGCAGGTCAAGAGGTGCACCTGGGCAACAGAGGTGCACAAAAGTCAGACTGGGAAAGGTGTCGTGCCTGGGAGCGTCGGTGGCGTATTTCAACAGAGTGCTGGCGCACCTGAGACTGGGAGCAAAATGTGAGGTGTGCTCACAACAAAATGAGGTGTGCCTGGGAGGCTCCTGGGAGTCGGGAGGTGCACTGGGAGCAGTGACTGCACAGAGCAGACTAACAGTGCTCAGAGGTGTACTAAAAGCACGGAGGGTGCACTGAGCACAGCCTGGAGTACCTGAGGCCTGGGAGTGTCGAGGTGCACTCTGGCCAGAGCACTGGGCAGCCTGGAGCAACTGAGGCATGGGAGAACTGAGTGCTGGGTACCACTGAGGTGAGCACGCCTGAGGTACCAGAGTCATGCGTGTCTAGTGAAGACCTGTCTGTCTGAACAGCACTGGGGTGTCTCTGGGGAGTCTGGGAGTGCAGCCCCTGGGAATCCTGAGGTCTGCAGCTCCGGAATGCACTGAGTGCTCAGAGGCTACTCAAATGCAAGATACAAACATTGGCACGCCTGTACTCGAGTGTTTCCAACAGACCAGCACGAGACTGGGAGCAAGTGTTCGTCAGAGGGTCTGGGAACAAATTGAGGGTGGCTGGGATAGCCTCGAGGTGCACTGGGAGGCAGAACCGGAGGTCTGGGGAGGTTCAGAGGTGCATAAACTGGAGCAAATAGATAATGTTCTGGGAGTGTCAGAGGCATCTGAGTGTCAAGAGGAGTAATCGGGAAGAAAATGCCCAGAGGTTTCATCTAAATAACTATGTCGATTGCATCTGGAGATACACCCACACCCAACCTCCCGACACACTCCAAGGCACAACCCGACACCCAGCACAACCCCTGCACAACCCAGCGCACAACCAAACGACACCCACGCACAACCTCAAACAACCCAGCGCAAACCTCCACACCCAGGCACACCTCTGACACTCCCAGGTACTCCTCTAATGCTCCCAGTTACTCCTCTGACACTCTCAGGCACACCCTGACACCCCAGGTCACCCTGACACTCCCAGGCACACCACTGACACTCCTATGCACACCTCAGACACTCCCAGGTACACCCTCTGACACCCCTAAGCACACCTCAGACACCCCAGGCACACCCCTGACACTCAGGTACACCTCCCGACACCCCAGGCACACCCCAGACACTCCAGGTGCACCTCTGACACCCAGGCACACCTCTGACACTCCCTCAGCACACACCTGACACCCCAGGCACACCTCTGACACCACCAGGCACACCCTGACACTCCCAGGCACACCTCTGACACTGGCAGGACACCTATGACACCCCAGGCACACCCCTGACACTCAGGTACACCCGACACTCCAGGCACACCTCCTGACACTCCCAGGCACACCCAATGACACTCCCATGCACACCCCTGACACCCAGTAAACCTCTGACACTCCCCAGGTACACCCTGAAACTCCCAGGTACTCCTCCAATGCCCCAGTCACCCTCCGACACCTCAGGCACACCTCTGACACCCCAGGTCACCCCGACACCCCAGGCACACCACTGACACCCCATGCACACCCCAGACACCCCAGGCACACCTGACACCCCAAGCACACCCCAGACATTCCCAGGTACACCCCTGACACTCCCCAGGCACACCTCCGACACCCCAGGCACACCTCAGACACCCAGGAGCACCTCTGACACCCCCAGGTACCTCTGACACCCCTGTCACCCCTGACACTCCCAAGCACACCTCTGACCCTCCCAGGAACACCTCAGACACTCCCAGGTACACCTCTGACACACCCAGGTACACCTCCGATACTCCCAGGTACCCCTCTGACACTCCCAGGTACACCGCTGACAAGCTCAGGCACACCCCTGACACTCTGCAGGTGCACCTCTGACACCCCAGGCACACCCCTGACACTCCCAGGAACACCCTGACACTCACAGGTACACCTCTGACACTCCCAGGTACACCTCTGACACTCCCAGGTACTCCTAATGCCCCAGTTACCCTCTGACACCTCAGGCAAACCTCTGACACCCCAGGTGTCACCTCTGACACTCCTAGGTACACCACTGACACTCCTAGGCACACCCCAGACACCCCAGGCACACCCCTGACACCCCCAAGCACACCTCAGACACCCCAAGTACACCCATGACACCCCCAAGCACACCCCTGACACCCCAGGCACACCCTGACACCCCAGGCACACCTCCGACAATTTCCAGGCACACCTCCGATACTCCCCAGGTACACCTGACACTCCCAGGTACTCTCTGACACTCCCTGGTTCACCCCTGACACTCCCCAAGTACACCTCTGACCCTCCCAGGAACACCTCAGACACCAGGCACACCTCTGACACACCCAGGTACACCCGACCCCAGGTACACCTCTGACACTCCCAGGTACACCGCTGACACGCCCAGGCACACCCCTGACACCCCAGGTGCACCTCTGACACTCCCAGGCACACCTCTGACACCCCCAGGCACACCCCAGACACCTTCCAAGAACATTTCGACACTCCAGGTACACTCCGACACTTCCAGGCACACCCCTGACACTGGTAGGCACACCCTGAAACCGGCAGGCACACCCCGACACACCCAGGCACACCCACCCCAGGCACACCCTGACACCCCAGGCACACCCCTGCACTCCCCCAGGCACACCCCTCAGACACTCCCCAGGACACCCCTGACACCCCAGGCACACCCGACACTCCCAGGCACACCTCAGACACTAGGTGCACCTCTGACACCCCAGGCACACCTCTGACACTCCAACACACACCTGACACCCCAGGCACACCACTGACACCACGGCACACGCCTGGCACACCCAGGTACACCTCTGACACACCCAGGTTCACCTCTGACACTCCCAGTACACCTCTGACACTCCTGGTATACACCTGACACCCCAGGCACACCACTGACACTCCCAGGCACACCTCTGGCACCCCAGGCACACCTTGACACCCCAGGTACACCTCCGATACTCCCAGGCACCTCCGATACCCCAGGTACACCTCTGACACTTCCAGGTACCTCTGACACCCCCTGGTTCACCCCATCCCCAGGTACACCAATGACAATTCCCAGGCACACCACCACACTCCCTGGCACACCACTGACACCCCAGGTACACCAATGACACTCCCAGGTACACCACTGACACCCAGGTACACCTCTGACACTCCAGGCACACCTGACACCCTGGGTACACCCCAGACACACCCCAGGCCACCTCTGACACCCAGGTACACCTCTGACACCCCAGGCACACCCCTGACACTCCCAGGTACACCTCCGACACTCCCAGGCACACCTCAGACACTCCCAGGCACACCTCTGACACTGCCAGGCAGATCTCTGACACTGCCAGGTACACCTCTGATACTCCCAGATACACCGCCGATACTCACAGGTACACCCCTGACACTCCCAGGTACACCCCTGACAATCCCAGGTACACACCTCTGACACTCCCCAGGTACACCTTGACAGTCCCAGCACCTCCAACACACCCAGTCACACACATGACACTCCCAGGTACACCTCTGACACTCCCAGGCACACCCCTGACACCCCAGGTCACACCTTCTGGACACTGGCAGGTACACTGACACCCCAGGCACACCTCTGACACTTCCAGGTACACCGACACTTCCACGTCACACCTCTGACACTCCCCAGGTACACCACCACCCCCATGTACACCCCTGACACTCCCCAGGTACACCTCTGACACGCCCAGGTACACCTCTGACACTCCCAGGTACCTCTAATGCTCCCAGTTACTCCTCTGACACCTCAGGTACACCCCTGACACCCCAGGTCACCTCTGACACCCCAGGTGCAATCCCCACACCCCAGGCACACCCCGACACTCCCCTGCACACACCCGACACCCCAGGTACACCTCCTGACACCCTAGTTACACCTCAGATACCCCAGGCATACCCCACACCCCAAGCACACCTCAGACACCCCCCAGGCACACCCATGATTCCAAGCACACCCCGACACTCCCAGGCACACCCTGACACCCTAGGCACACCTCCGACACCCCAGGTACACCAGACACTCCCAGGTGCACCTCTGACACTCCCAGGCACACCTCTGACACTCCCAGTACACACCTGACACCCCAGGCACACCTCTGACACCCCAGGTACACCTCCGATACTTCCAGGCACACCTCCGATAATCCCAGGCACACCTCTGACACTCCCAGGTACCTCTGACACTCCCTGGTTCACCCCTGACACTCCCCAAGTACACCTCTGACCTCCCAGAACACCTCAGACACTCCCAGGTACACCTCTGACACACCCAGGTACACCTGATACTCCCAGGCACATCTCTGACACTCCCCAGGCACACCGCTGACACGCCCAGGCACACCTCCCTGACACTCCCAGGTGCACTTCTGACACTCCCAGGCACACCCCTGACACTCCCCAGGTACACCTCCCCAGACACTTCCAAGAACATTTCTGACACTTCCAGGTACACCTCCGACACTTCCAGGTACACCTCTGACACTGGCAGGTACACCTCTGACACTCCCAGGTACACCACCGATACTCACAGGTACACCCCTGACACTCCCAGGTACACCCCTGACAATCCCAGGTACACCTCTGACACTCCCAGGTACACCTTGACAGTCCCAGTTACACCTCCGACACACCCAGTTACACCCCTGACACTCCCAGGACACCTCTGACACTCCCAGGCACACCTCTGACACTTGCACACTCTGACACTGGCAGGTACACCACACCCCAGCAGTACACCTCTGACACTTCCAGGCACACCTCCGACACTTCCAGGTACACTCTGACAATTCCCCAGGCACACCAACGACACTCCCATGCACCCCTGACACTCCCAGGTACACCCCTGACACCCCAGGCACACCTCTGACACCCCAGGTACCCTCCAATGCTCCCCACCACCTCTGACACCTCAAGCACACCTGACACTCCCAGGTCACCTCTGACACCCCAGGCACACCACTGACACCCTAGGCACACCTCAGACACTCCCCAGGCACACCCCTGACACCCCCAAGCACACCTCAGACACTCCCCAGGCACACCATGACACTCCCAAGCACACCCCTGACACTCCCCAGGCACACCCCGACACCCCAGGCACACCTCCGACACACCCCAGGCACACCTCAGACACTCCCAGGTGCACCTCTGACACTCCCAGGTACACTCCGACACCCCAGTACACCTGACACCCCAGGTACCCCTCTGACACTCCCAGGCACACCCCGATACTTCCAGGTACACCTCCGATACTCCCAGGTACACCTCTGACACCCCAGGTACTCCTCTGACACCCCTGGTTCACCCCACACTCCCAAGCACACCTCCTGACCTCCCACACCTCAGCCACCCCAGGTGACACCTCTGACACACCCAGGTATACCTGATACCCTGCGTACACCTCTGACACTCCCAGGTACACCATGACAAGCTCAGGCACAGCCCTGACACTTGCAGGTGCACCTCTGACACCCCAGGCCACCCTGAAACCCCAGTACACCCCTGACACTCCCCAGGTTCACCTCTGACACTCCCAGGCAGCACCTCTGACACCAGGGTACCCTCTAATGCTCCCAGTTACTCCTCTGACACTCTCAGGTAAACCTCTGACAATCCCAGGTCACTGACACCAGGCACACCACTGACACTTGGGCACACCCCAGACACCCAGGCACACCTCTGACACTCCCAAGCACACCCCAGACACCCCCAGTACACCTATGACACTCCCAGGTGCACACCCCCTGACACTCCCAGGTACACCTCCGACACTAGGCACACCTCAGACACCCAGGTGCACCTCTGACACCCCAGGTGCACACCAACACACTCCTAGTACACACCTGACACCCCCAGGTACACCTCTGACACTCCCCTGGTACACCTGATACTTCCAGGCACACCTCGACACTCCCAGGCACACCTCTGACACTCCCAGGTACTCCTCTGACACCCCCCTGGTTCACCCCTGACACCCCAAGCACACCTCTGACCTCCCAGGAACACCTCAGACACTCCAGGCACACCTCTGACACACCCAGGCACACCTGATATTCCAGGCACACCCTGACAACCCAGGCACCGAGGACGCCTAGGCACACCCCTGACACTCCCAGGTGCACCCCTGACACTCCACACCCTCTGACACCTGCTACCCCAGACACTTCCAAGAACATTTCTGACACTTCCAGGTACACCTCCGACACTTCCAGGTACACCACTGACCTGGCAGGCACACCTCTGACACTTCAGTACATCTCTGACACTTCCAGGTACACCCCTGATACTCCCAGATACACCGCCGATACTACAGGTACACCCTGACACTCCCAGGTACACCCCGACAATCCCAGGTACACCTCTGACACCCCAGGTGCACACCTTGACAGTCCAGTCTACACCTCCGACACACCCAGTTACACCCCTGACACTCCCAGGTACACCTCTGACACCCCAGGTACACCTCAGACACTTCCAAGAAAATTTCTGACACTTCCAGGTACACCTCCGACACTTTCAGGCCACCGCTGACACTGCCAGGTACACCTCTGATACTCCCCAGATACACCGCCGATACTCACAGGCATACCCCGACACTCCCAGGTACACCCCTGACAATCCCAGGCACACCTCTGACACCTGAGGTACACCTCTGACACCCCCAGGTACATCTCTGACACTCCCAGGTACACCTCAGACACTTCCAAGAACATTTCTGACACTTCCAGGTACACCTGACACTTCCAGGCACACCTCTGACACTGGCAGGTACACCTCTGACACTCCCCAGGCACATCTCTGACACTGCCAGGTACACCTCTGATACTCCCAGACACTGCCGATACCACAGGTACACCCCTGACACTCCCAGGTACACCCCGACAATCCCAGGTACACCTTTGACACTCCCAGGTTCACCTTGACAGTCCCAGTTACACCTGACACACCCAGTTACACCAATGACACTCCCAGGCACAACCAATGACACTCCAGGCACACCTCTGACACTCCCAGGCACACCTCTGACACTGCGGCACACCTCTGACACCCCCAGGTACACCTCTGACACTTCCAGGTACACCTCCTGACACTTCCAGGCACACCTCTGACACCCCAGGCACACCATGACACTCCCATGTACACCCTGACACCCCCAGGCACACCTCTGACACTCCCAGGTACACCCTCTGACACCCCCAGGCACTCCTCTTGCTCCCAGTTACTCCCTCTGACACCTCAGGCACACCTCTGACACCCCAGGTCACCCCTGACACCCAGGCACACCACTGACACCCTAGGTACACCCCTCAGACACTCCCAGGTACACCTCTGACACTCCAAAGTACACCCCAGACACCCCAGGCACACCCATGACACTCCCCAAGCACACCCCTGACACTCCCAGGTACACCCCTGACAGTCCCAGGCACACCTGACACTCCCAGGCACACCTTAGACACTCCCAGGTGCACACCTGACACCCCAGGTACACCTCTGACACTCCCAGGTACACCTCCGATACTTCCAGGCACACCTCCGATACTCCCCAGGTACACCTCTGACACTCCCAGGTACTCCTCTGACACTCCCTGGTTCACCCCTGACACTCCCTAAGCACACCTCTGACCCTCCCAGGAACACCTCAGACACTCCCCAGGTAAACCTCCTCACACTCCCCAGGCACACCGCTGACACGCCCAGGCACACCCCTGACACTCCCACGCACCCTCACACCCCAGGCACACCTCTGACACCCCAGGTACACCTCAGACACTTCCAAGAACATTCTGACACTTCCAGGCACACCTCTGACACTGGCAGGTACACCTCTGACACTCCCAGGTACACCTCTGACACACACCCGGTACACCTCCTGATACTCCCAGGTACACCTCTGACACTCCCAGGTACACCGCTGACACGCCCAGGTACACCCCTGACACTCCCCAGGTGCACCTCTGACACTCCCAGGTACACCCTGACCCCAGGCACACCCCTGACACTCCCAGGCACACCTCCGACACCCCAGGAACATTTCTGACACCCAGGTACACCTCGACACTTCCAGGCACACTCCGACACCCCACACTTCTCACACCCTGCAGGCACACCTCCGACACCCCAGGCACACCCCTGAAACCCCAGGCACACTCTGACACCCCAGGCACACTTGACACCCCAGGCACACCTCTGATAACTCCCAGGTAACACTCTGACACCCCAGGCACACCTTGACACTCCAGGCCACCTCCCACTTCCAGGCACACCCTGACACCCCAGGCACACCATGACACCCCATCCACACCCCTGACACCCCAGGACACCCTGACACCCCAGGTGCACACCTCTGACACCCCAGGCCACCCCTGACACTCCCAGGTACCTCTCACTCCCAGTTACTCCCTCTGACACCTCAGGCACACCTCCCTGACACCCCCAGGTCACCCTGACACCCAGGCACACCACTGACACTCCTAGGCACACCTCAGACACCCCAGGCACACCTCTGACACCCCAGGCACACACCTGATACTCCCAGGCACACCTCTGACACTCCCAGGCACACCGCTGACACGCCCAGGCACACCCCTGACACTGCCAGGTGCACCCTGACACTCCCCAGGTCCACATCTGACACCCTGGGCACACCCTGACCTCCAGGTACACCTCTGACACCCCAGGCACACCTCTGACACTCCTAGGTACCTCTCTATGCCTCCCAGTTACTCCTCTGATACTCTCAGGCACACCTCTGACAAGGTGCACCCCTGACACCCCAGGCACACCACTGACACCCCAGGCACACCTCAGACCCCCAGGCACACCCCACACCCCCAAGTACACCCCAGACACTCCAGCACACCCATGACACTCCCTCAGGCACACCCTGACACTCCCAGGCACACCCTGACACTCCCAGGCACACCTCCTGACACCCCAGGTACACCTCCAGACACTAGGTGCACTCTGACACTCCAGGCACACTCTGACACTCCCTAGTACACACCTGACACTCCCAGGCACACTCTGACACATCCAGGCACACTCTGACACTCCCAGGCACTCCTCTGATGATCCCAGGCACACCTCTGACACTCCAGGCACACCTCTGACACTCCCCAGGCACACTCTGACACCCCAGGCACACCACCACTGACACCCCAGGCACACCTCAGACACCCCCAGCACCCTCTGACACCCCAGGCACACCCCAAACACCCCAGGCACACTCCGACACCCCAGGCACACCCCCACACTCCCAGGGCCACCCCTGACACTCCAGGCACACCTGACACCCTGCACCTCTAATGCCCCAGTTACCTCTGACACTCTGCACACCTCTGACACCCCAGGTCACCCCTGACACCCCAGGCACACTGACACCCTAGGCACACCAGACACCCCAGGCACACCTCTGACACCCCAGGCACACCTGACACTCCCCAGGCACACCCTCAGATACCCCCAGGCACACCCCTGACACCCCAGGCACACCTCAAACACCCCAGGCACCCACACCCCAGCACAACATCTGACACCCTGCCACCCTGACACCCCAGGCACACCTCCGACACCCCAGGCACACCCCAGACACTCCCTCAGGCACACCCCTGACACTGCCAGGCACATCTCTGACACTGCCAGGCACACCTCTGACACCCCAGATACAACTGATACCTCACAGGTACACCCCTGACACTCCCTAGTACACCCCACAACCCAGGCACTTCCTGACACTCCGGCACACCTCTGACACTCCCAGGTACACCTTGACACTCCCAGTTACATCTCCGACACTCCCAGGCACACCCCTGACACTCCTAGGCACACTCTGACACTCCCAGGTACACCTCTGGCACTCCCAGGCACACCTCTGACACTCCAGGTACACCTCCGACACTCCCAGCACCTCCGATACCCCAGGTACACTGACACTCCCAGGTACTCCTCTGACACTCCCCTGGTTCACTGACACCCCAAGCACACCCTGACACCCAGGCACACTTCAGACACTTCCAGGCACACCTCTGACACTGCCAGATACACTTATAACTGGCAGGCACACCTCTGACAACTCCCAGGTACACCTCTGACACACCCAGGTACACCCCAGACACCCCAGGCACACCCCTGACACTCCCAGGCCTCTGACACCCCAGGTACACCCCTGACACTCCAGGCACACCCTGACACTCCAGACATTTCTGACTCTTCCAGTTACACCTACACTTCCATGTACACCTCTGACACCCCAGGTACACCAATGACACTCCCAGGCACACCACTGACACTCCTAGGTACACTCTGTGTAATGAGACAAGTCTCACAAAAAAGATTACATATAGGAGAAATATTGATAGTATAAGAGAGTAAAAGAGAGGAAGATTTTTGTAGCGTGCGTTGATAGTTATTTACACTTTATCGTATCTTATACGTCAATACACATCTATTACGTCTTACAGACTCTCAAACACTGCTTCACAACTCTTTAAATTACGAACATGACATGGATACATTAATAAACAACTTCTATTAGTTACTAGGACATTATATTTATGTTACTAGACATCATATTACGTTACTAGGACACTGATTCTCGGACACGAACATGAAATGAATACCCACGTAAGTAACTCATCCCGTGGAAAGCTCTGACAAACACTCACGTGACCTAGGGGCCTAGCAGGAGACTGCTTAGCTGAACACTGGTGTCGGAGGGCGACTGCTTAGCTGGGACACTGTCGGGAGGGCATCCTTAGCTGGGACAATGGTGTCGGGAGGGCGATCCTTAGCTGGGAAACCGGAGGAAGTCGGGAGGAAGTCCTGCATGACTTCCTCCCAAGGGACCTGGCTGTGGTGGACCTCCTCCGATCCTCAGTCTCTACTCTCTGCGAATGTTCCTGAGGAGGACTAGGACGTCCTATATATTGGGAGGCGAGCCTCAGGTTGAGCTGATCGGGGGGGTATATGAAGGGCTCTTACATTTGGCCCTGCTAATGTAGTGTCAGGTCTGGACGTTGTATCTTCTTCATCAATGGGGGCTGTGACATGAGAGGCCCTGGTTGATTTGTGTCCCTTGAGTTGGTCTGAGGGTCATTTGACCTGGCTAATGAGGTCAGGACTCTTTCATGTGTAGGATATTGTATATAGGAGAGTCGCTGCTTCTTACATGTTTGTTGGCCGTGACATGAGGAGCCTGGCTGATTATAATCCTTGGTCAACCGTGAGAGTTACTCCTACACTTGACCCTCTAATGGGTCAAGTCTCTTATGTATGTAGGATATTGTGTATATTGGGAGAGAAGTTGGTGCTTCTCATGTTTGTTAATGTGACAAGGGAAGGAGCTAGTTGATTTGTAACACCCTTGAGCACCGCTGGGATACTTACATTCTAACTCTCAGTTCGGGTCAAGTCTGGCTTCATATGATGTGTGGTCTGACAACCCATCACTATATCTGACACTCCCCAGTACACCTCTGACACTCCAGGTACTCCTCTGACACTCCCTGTCTACCTCTGACACCCCAAGCACACCAATGACACTCCCCAGGCACACCACTGACACTCCCAGGCCACCCTGACACCCCAGGCACCTCTGACACCCCTGGTTCACCTCTGACACCAGGTACACCAATGACACCCCAGGCACACCAATGACACTTAGGTACACCACTGACACCCAGGCACACCTCACACTCCCAGGTACACCTCTGACACCCCAGGCACACCTCAGACACTCCCAGGCACACTTGACACTCCAGGCACACCTCTGACACCCCAGGTTAACCCCTGACACTCCCAGGTCCACTCCTGACACTCCCAGGCACACCCCAGACACACTCCCAGGCACACCCCTGACACTGCCAGGTACATCTCTGACACTGCCAGGTACACCTCACACTCCCAGATACACCGCCGATACTCACAGGCACACCCCTGACACTCCAAGGCACACCTGACAACCAGGTACACCTCTGACACTCCCAGATACACCTTGACAGTCCCAGCCACACCTCTGACACACCCAGTTACACCCCTGCACCCCAGGTACACCTTGACACTCCCCAGGTACACCTCTGACACCCCAGGCACACCCTGACACTGGCAGGTACACCCTGACACTCCCCAGGCACTCTGACACACCCAGGCACACCTGATACTCCCCAGGCACACCTCTGACACTCCCAGGTACACCGCTGACACTCCCATGTACACCCCCACACTCCCACACCAATGACACCCCAGGCACCTCCTGATGCTCCCAGGCACCTCTGACACTCCAGGCACACCCTGACACCTACACCTCTGACACCCCAGGCACACCACTGACACTCCCCAGGCACACCCCAGACACCCCACAGGCACCTCTAGACACCACCAGCCACTCAGACACCCCAGCACACCCCATGACACTTCCAAGCACACCCCACACCCCAGCAGGCACACCCCTGACACCCCCAAGCACACTGACACCCCAGGCACACCCCAGACCCTCCCACGTTCACCTGACACCCCGGTACACACTCTGACACACCCAGGTACACCTGATACTGCAGGCCACCTCTGACACTCCCCAGGCACACCTCTGACACCCCAGGCACACCGCTGACACCCCAGCAACCCCTGACACACCAGGCACACCCCTGACACTCCCCAGGCACACCACCTTACTCCCCAGGCACACCACTGACACCTGGCACAACCTCTGACACTCCCAGGCACACCTCTGACACTCCCAGGCACTCCTCTGATGCCCCAGGTACTCCTCTGACAATCCCAGTACACTCTGACACCCCAGAACACTCTGACACCCAGGCACACCACTGACACCCTAGGCACACCCCTGACACCCCAGGCACACCCTCTGACACCCCAGGCACACCAGACATCTTGCAGCACTCTGACACCCCAGGCACACCTCTGACACTCCTAGTACACACCTGACACTCCAGGCATACCCACTGACACTCCATGCACCTCTGCAATCAGGCACACCACTGACACCCTAGGTACACCTCTGACACCCCATTTTCACCGCTGACACGCCCAGGCACACCCCTGACACCCCAGGCACCTCTGACACCCCAGGCACACCTCTGACACTCCCGCACACCTCAGACACTCCCCAGTAACATTTGACACTCCAGGCACACCTCCGACACTCCAGGCACACTCTGACACTGGCAGGCACACCTCTGACACCCCAGGCACACCTCCTGACACACCCAGGTACACCTCCTGATAATCCCAGGTACACCCCTGACACTCCCCAGGTACACCGCTGACAAGCCCAGGCACACCCCTGACACTCCCAGGTGCACTCTGACACTCACAGGCACACCTCTGACACCCAAGGCCACCTCAGACACCCCAGAACATTCTGACACTCAGGCACACCCCAGACACCTACAATCTCTGACACTAGGCACACCAATGACACCCCAGGCACACCACTGACACTCCCAGGCACACCACTGACACTCCCCAGGCACACCCTGACACCCCAGGCACACTGTCTGATGCCCCAGGCACACCACTGACACTCCCAGGTAAACCCTCTGACACTCCCAGGTACCATCTGATGCCTCCCAGGTTCACCTCTGGCACTCCCAGGCACACCTCTGACCTCTCCCAGGCACACCTCTGACACTCCCAGGCACACCTCAGACACCCAGGCACACCTCTGACACCCCAGGCACACCTCTGACACCCCAGGCACACCCCAGACACCAGGCACACCTCCTGACACCCCAGGCACACCTCTGACACTCCCCAGGCACACCTCTGACACCCCAGGCACACCCCCTGACACCCCAGGCACACCCCTGACACTCCCCAAGCACACCCCTGACACTCCCAGGCACACCCTCTGACACTCCCAGGTACTCCTAATGCTCCCCAGTCACCTCCTGACACCTCAGTACACTCTGACACCCCAGGTCACCTCTGACACTCCCAGGCACACCACTGACACCCTAGGCACACCCCAGACACTCCAGGTACCTCTGACACTCCCTGGTTCACCCCGACACCCCAAGCACACCTCTGACCCTCCCAGGAACACCTCAGACACTCCCAGGCACACCTCTGACACACCCAGGCACACCTGATACCCAGGCACACCTCTGACACTCCCAGGCACACCGCTGACACGCCCAGGCACACCCCTGACACTCCCAGGTGCACCTCTGACACCCCAGGCACACCCCTGACACTCCCAGGCACACCCCAGACACTTCCCAAGAACATTTCTGACACTCCAGGCACACCCGACACTTCAGGCACACCTCTGACACTGGCAGGCACACCTCTGACACTCCCAGGCACATCTCTGACACTGCCAGGCACACCTCTGATAATCCCAGACACCGCTGATACCACAGGCACACCCCTGACACACCCAGGTACACCCCTGACAATCCCAGGTACTCCCCTGACACCCCAGGTACACCTCTGACACCCCAGGCACACCTCAGACACCAGGCACACCCCTGACACCCAGGCACACCAGACACCCCCAGGCACACCTCTGACACTCCCATGCACACCTCTGACACTCCCAGGCACACTGAAACCCCCAGGTACACCTCAGACACCCCAGGCACACCTCTGGCACTGCCAGGCATCTCTGACACTGCCAGGCACACCTCTGACACTCCCAGATACACTGCTGATACACCCCCTGACACACCCAGGCACCCCCGACAATCCCAGGCACTTCCCCTGACACCCCAGGCACACCTCTGACACTCCCCAGGCACACCTCTGACACACCCAGGCACACCTCCTGACACCCCAGGCACACCTCTGACACCCCAGGCACACCGCTGACACTCCCAGGTAAACCCTGACTCCCAGGCACACCTCCGACACTCCATGCACACCTCGACACTCCCCAGGTACACCAACTTACTCCCAGGTACACCACTGACACTCCCCAGGCACACCTCCTGACACCCCAGGCACACCTCTGACACTCCCAGGCACTCCTCTGATGCTCCCAGGCACTCCTCTGACATCCCAGGCACACCCTCTGACACCCCAGGCACACCTCTGACACTCCCAGGCACACCACCGACACTCCCCAGGCACACCTCAGACACTCCCCAGGCACACCCTGACACTCCCAGGCAACCCCCAGACACCCAGGTACACCTCTGACACCCCAGGCACACCCTGACACTCCCCAGCACACACCTGACACCCCAGGCACACCACTGACACCCACAGCACACACCCTGGCACTCCCAGGCACACCACTGACACTCCAGGCACACCTCTGACACCCCCACTCGCTGACACGCCCAGGCACACCCCTGACACCCCAGGTGCACCTCTGACACCCCAGGTACACCTCTGACACCCCAGGCACACCCTCAGACACTCCCCAGAACATTTCTGACACTCCAGGTACACCTCCGACACTTCCAGGCACACCTCTGACACTGGCAGGCACACCTCTGACACTCCCCAGGCAACCCCTGACACACCCCAGTCACACCTCCGATACCCCTGCACACCTCTGACACCCCCAGGCACACCGCTGACACGCCCAGGTACACCCCTGACACTCCCAGGTGCACCCTCGACACCTCACAGGCACACCTCTGACACCCAAGGTACACCCCAGACACCCCAGAACATTTCTGACACCCAGGCACACCTCAGACACTTCCAGGCACACCTCTGACACTCCCAGGCACACCAATGACACCCCAGGTACACCACTGACACCCCAGGCACACCACTGACACTCCCCAGGCACACCTCTGACACCCCAGGTACTCGTCTGATGCCCCAGGCACACCCACTGACACTCCCAGGCAAACCTCTGACACTCCAGGTACTCATCTGATGCCCCAAGGTTCACCCTGGCCCCAGGCACACCCCTGACTCCTCCCAGGCCCTGGACACTCCAGGCACACCCTCAGACACCTGTGCACACCCCAGACACCCCAGGCACACCTCCTGACACCCCAGGCACACCCCAGACACCCCCAGGTACACCTCTGACACCCCAGGCACACCTCTGACACCCCAGGCACACCCTGACACTTGCACACCCCTGACACTCCCAGGCACACCTCCTGACACACCCCAGGCACACCCCTGACACTCCAGGCACACCCTGACACTCCCCAGGTACTCCCTCTAATGCTCCCAGTTACTCCCTCTGACACTCTCAGGCACACCTCTGACACTCCCAGGTCACCCTGACACTCCTGGTTCACCCCTGACACTCCCAAGCACACCTCTGACCCTCCCCAGGAACACCTCAGGACACTCCCAGGTACACCTTTTGACACACTCCAGGTACACCTCCGATACTCCCCAGGTACACCCCCCTGACACCCCAGGCACACCTCGCTGACACAGCCCAGGCACACCCCTGACACCCCAGGTGCACCTCTGAAACCCCAGGCACACCTCCTGACCCCAGGCACCAGACACTTCCCAAGAACATTCTGACACTTCCAGGCACACCTCCGACACTCTAGGTGCACACCTCTGACACCCCTGGCAGGCACACCCTGACACTCCCAGGGTACATCCCCTGACACTGCCAGGCACACCCTCTGATACTCCTGACACCGGCCGACACTCACAGGTACAATTCCCTGACACTCCCAGGCACACTCCCCTCACAAATCCCAGGCACACCTCTGACACCCCAGGCACACCTTTGACACTCCCCAGTTACACCTCTGACACACCCAGTTACACCCCCACACCCCAGGCACACCTCTGACACCCCAGGCACACCCTCTTGAGACACCGCAGGCACACCCTCTGACACTGGCAGGCACACCCATGACACCCCAGGCACACCCTGACACTCCAGGCACACCTCCGACACTCCAGGCACACACTGGACACCCCAGTACACCAATGACACTCCCATGCACACCCCTGACACCCCAGGTACCCTCTAATGCCCCAGTTACTCCTCTGACACCTCAGGCACACTCTGACACCCCAGGTCACCTCTGACACCCCCAGGCACACCATCGACACCTTAGGCACACTTCTGTATTAATTCCACAGGTACACTGCCACTCCCCAAGCACACCTCAGACACCCCAGGCACACCCATGACACTCAGTAAGCACACCCCTGACGCTCCCCAGGTACACCCCTGACACCCCAGGCACACCTCCGACACCCCAGGCACACCTTCAGACACTCCCAGGTGCACTCTGACACTCCCAGGCCACCCTGACACTCCCTAGTACACACTCACACCCCAGGCACACTTGGACACTCCCCAGGCACACTCCCGACATTCCAGGTTCACCTTCGATACCCCAGGCACACCTGGCACCCCCAGGCACACCCCTGACACCCCAAGCACACCTCAGACACCCCAGGCACACCCATGACATCCCCAAGCACACCCCTGACACCCTCCCAGGCACACCTGACACTCCTGCAGGTACACCTCCGACACCCCAAGCACACCCTGACCCTCCCAGGAACACCTCAGACACCCCAGGCACACCCTGACACACACCCAAGCACACCTCGATACCCCAGGCACACCTCTGACACTTGCGGCACACCGCTGACACGCCCAGCACACCCCTGACACTCCCCAGGCACCTCTGACACCCCAGGTACACCCTGACACTCCCCAGGTGTTACCCTGTGACACTTCCCAAGAACATTTCTGACACTTCCAGGTAAACCTCTCTGACACTTCCAGGCACACCTCCTGATTACTGCAGGTACACCCTGACACTCCCAGGCACACCTCTGACACACCCAGGCACACCTCCGATAATTCTGGTACACCTTGATAATTGTGTGCTTGTTTTATTGACACGCTCCAGTGGCCACCTCTGACATTCCAGGTGCACCTCTGACACCCCAGGCACACCTCTGACACTCCCAGGCACACCTGACACCCCAGGTGCCACTGACACCCTAGGTACACCCCTGACACTCCCAGGTACACCTCTGACCCCCCAGGCACACCTTCTGACACCCCAGGTACTCCTCTGATGCCCCAGCCACACCTCTGACACTCCCCAGGCACACCCTGGCCTCCAGGCACACCTCTGACACACCCAGGCACACCTCCGATACCCCAGGAACACCTCTGACACTCCCAGGTACACCGCTGACACGCCCAGGCACACCCCGACACCCCAGGTGAACCCCTGATGCCCCTGCCAAGCACACCTCTGACACTCCCCAGGCACACCCTCAGACACTCCCCAGGAACATTTCTGACACTTCCAGGTACACCTGGGATACTTCCAGGTGCACCTGACACTCCCAGGCACACCGCTGACACGCCTGGGCACACCCCTGACACTCCCAGGCAGAACCTCCCCACACTGCAAGTACACCTCTGACACTCCCAGGCACACCTCAGACACTCCCAGGAACATTCTCTGACACTTCCAGGTACACCTCCGACACTTCCAGGCACACCCTGACACTCCCAGGCACTTCAATGCTCCCAGGCACACCCTCAGACACCCCAGGTACACCCCAGACACCCCAGGCACACCTCTGACACCCCAGGCACACCTCAGACACCCCAGGCACACCCGAAACCCCAGGCACACCCCCAGACACTCCCAGGCACACCTCTGACACTGCCAGGCATACCTCTGACACTCCCCCAGATACACCGCCGATACCTCACAGGCACACCCCTGGGACACACCCAGGCACACCCCCTGACAATCCCAGGTACTTCCCCTGACACCCTGTGCACACCTCCCCACATACCCAGGCACACCTCCGATACCCCAGGTGCCACCTCAGACACTTCCAAGAACACTTGACACCTCCAGGCACAATTCCCAGGCCCCAGGTACACCTCTGACACTGGCAGGCACACCCCTCAACACTCCCCAGGTGCACCTCTCACGACTCCAGGTTCACCTCTGACACTCCCCAGGCACACCTCAGACACTTCCCAAGAACATTTCTGACACTTCCCAGGTACACCTCCGACACTTCTAGGTACAATTCTCTGACACGGCAGGCACACCTCTGACACTTGCAGCACATCTCTGACACTGCCACAGGCACACTCTGATACCCCAGATGACACTGCTGA
The DNA here is from genome assembly GCF_018991925.1 of Homarus americanus. NCBI lineage: Eukaryota > Metazoa > Arthropoda > Malacostraca > Decapoda > Nephropidae > Homarus > Homarus americanus. The sequence continues at coordinate 25,795 of NW_024735002.1, forward strand.
TACCTGCACCCCTGACACTCCCCAGGCACACCTCTCACAAATCCCAGGTACACCCCTGACACTCCCCAGGTACACCTTGGACACTCCCAGTTTACACCTCCGACACACCTGCTTACACCCCCTGACACTGCCAGGTACACCCCCCTGACACTCCCAGGTACACTCTGACACTCCCAGGTACACACTCCAGGTACACCTCTGACACTCCCCAGGCACACCTCTGACACCCCAGGTACACCTCTGACACTGGCAGGCACACCCCTGACACCCCAGGCACACCTCTGACACTCCAGGCACACCTGACACTCCAGGCACACCTCTGACACCCCAGGCACCAATGACACTCCCCAACCCTTGACACCCAGGTACACCTCCTGACACCCGGTGCACACCCTGACACTCCCAGGCACTCCTGCTCTAGCCATTCTCTGATGAAACCCCAGGCACACCTCTGACACCCCAGGCACCCCTGACACCCCAGGCACACCACTGACACCCCATGTACACCCCACACCAGGTGCCACCTCTGACACCCAAGCACACCCCAGAAACCCCAGGCACACCCATGACACTCCCAAGCACACCTGACACTCCCAGGCACACCCTGACACCCCAGGCACACCTCCGACACCCCCAGGTACACCTCAGACACTAGGTGCACCTCTGACATCCCAGGCACACTGACACTCCCAGGCACACCTGACTGGCACTCCCCAACTCTGTGTTACCCTCTGACACCCTGGCACACCCCTGACACTCCCGGTCACCTCTGACAATCCCAGGCACACCACTGACACTCCTAGGTACACCTCAGACACTCCGGGCACACCTTGACACCCCAAGCACACCAGACACTCCCCAGGTACTCCCATGACACTCCCAAGCACCCCCTGACGCCCCAGGTACACCTGACACTCCAGGCACCTCCAACACCCCAGGTACACTCAGACACCCCAGTGCACATCTGACACCCCAGGCCACCTCTGACACCCCCAGCACACCTGACACCCCCAAGCACACCCCAGACACCCAGGCACACCCATGACACCCCAAGACCCCTGACACTAGTGCACACCCCTGACACCCCAGGCACCTCCGACACCCCCAAGTACACCTCTGACTCCCAGGAACACCACAGACACTCCCAGGTACACCTCTGACACGCCCATGTACACCTCCGATACTCCCAGGTACACCTCTGACACTCCCAGGTACACTGCTGACACGCCCAGGCACACCCCTGACACTTCCAGGTGCACCTCTGACACTCCCAGGTACACCTCTGACACTCCCAGGCACACCTTGACACCCCCAGTTACACCTCTGACACACCCAGTTACACCCTGACACTCCCAGGTACACCTCTGACACTGGTACACCTCTGACACTCCCCAGGCACCTCTGACACTGGCAGGTACACCTCTGACACCCCCAGGCACACCCCTGACACTCCAGGCACACCCACTTCCAGGCACACCTGACACTAGTCACACCAATGACACTCCCATGTACACCAATGACACTCCCAGGTACACTCTGACACCCAGGTACACCTCTGACACTCCAGGTACTCCTCTAATGCTCCCAGTTACTCCTCTGACACTCTCAGGTCACACCTCTGACACTCCCAGGTCACCTCTGACACCCCAGGTACACCACTGACACTCCTAGGCACACCTCAGACACTCCCAGGCACACCTCTGACACTCCCAAGCACACCTCAGACACCCCAGGCACACCCATGACTCCCAAGTACACCCTGACGCCCCAGGTCACACCCCTGACACTAGGTACACCTCCGATACTCCCCAGGTACACCTCAGACACCCCACACACCTCTGACACTCTACACCTCAGACACCAGTGCACACCTATGACACTCCACCACACCCCTGACACTCCCAGGTACACCCCTGACACTCCCCAGGCACACGTCCGACACTCCCAGGCACACCCCTGACCCTCCCAGGAACACCAGACACTCCTAGGTACACCTCTGACACACCCAGGTACACCTCCGATACCCCAGGCACACCTCTGACACTCCCCAGGCACACCGCTGACACGCCCAGGCACACCCTGACACTCCCAGTGCACCTCTGACACCCCCAGGTACACCTCTGACACCCCAGGTACACCCTCAGACACTTCCAAGAACATTTCTGACACTTCCAGGCACACCTCCGACACTTCCAGGTACACCTCTGACACTGGCAGGTACACCTCACACTCGCAGGTACACCTCCGACACTCCCCAGGCACACTTGACACTCCCAGGCACACCTCTGACACCCCAGGCACACCTCGACACCCCAGGTACCCTCTGATGCCCCAGGTACACCCTCTGACACCCCAGGTACAACTCTGACTCTCCCAGGCACACCTCTGACACACCCAGGTACACCTCGATACTCCCGGTACACTCTGACACTCCCAGGCACACCTCCAGGCACACCTCCGACACTTCCAAGTACACCTCTGACACTGGCAGGAACACTTCTCACTCGCAGGTACACCTCCGACACTCCTGCACACCCCTGACACTCCAGGTACACCTCTGACACTCCCAGGACACCTCTGACACCTCCCAGGTACTCCTCTGATGCTCCCAGGTACACCTCTGACACTCCCAGGTACAACCTGACCTCCCAGGTACACCTCTGACACCCAGGTACACCTCCATACTCCCAGGTACACCCTCTGACACTCCCAGGTACACCGCTGACACGCCCAGGTACACCCCTGACACCCCAGGTGAACCTCTGACACTCAAGGCACACCTCTGACACTCCCAGGTACACCTCAGACACTCCCAGGAACATTTCTTGACACTTCCAGGTACACCTCCGACACTTCCAGGTACACCTCTGACACCCCAGGTACACCTCTGACATTCCAGGTACTCTCTGATGCTCCCAGGTACACCTCTGACACTCCGGTACAACTCTGACTCTCCCAGGCCACCTCTGACACCCCAGGCACACCTCAGACACTCCCAGGTACACTTCAGACACTCCCAGGTACACCTCTGACACTCCCAGGACACCTCCAGACACTCCTGTACACCTCCCGAAACTCCCCAAGTACACCTCAGACACTCCCAGGTACACCTCTGGCACTGCCAGGTACATCTCTGACACCGCCAGTTATACCCCTGACACCCCCAGACACCGCCGATACCTCACAGGCACACCCCTGACACACCCAGGCACACCCCTGACAATCCCAGGTACTTCGACACTCCCAGGTACACCTCTGACACTCCGGTACACCTCTGACACACCCAGGTACACCTCCGATACTCCCAGGCACACCTCTGACACTCCCAGGCATACCGCTGACACTCCCAGGTAAAACCCTGACACTCCCAGGTACACCTCACAACCCAGGACATTTCTGACTCTTCCAGGCACACTCGACACTTCCATGTACACCTCTGACACTCCCAGGTACACCCAATTTTACTCCCAGGTACACCACTGACACTCTTAGGTACACCTCTGACACTCCTGTACACCTCTGACACTCCCAGGTACTCTGATGCTCCCGGGTACTCCTCTGACAATCCCAGATACACCTCCTGACACCCGGCACACCTCCTACACCTTCCAGGTACACTACTCGACACCCTAGGGTACACCCCTCAGACACCCCAGGTACACCTCTGACACTCCCACACCAGACACTCCCAGGTGCACCCTGACACCCCAGGTACACCTCTGACACTCCCTAGTACACACCTGACACTCCCAGTTACACCACTGACACTCAAGGTACACCTCTGGCACTCCCAGGCACACCACTGACACCCTAGGCACACCTCTGACACCCAGTTCACCGCTGACACGCCCAGGTACACCCCTGACACCCCAGGTGCACCTCTGACACCCCCAGGTACACCTCCTGACACTCCCAGGTACACCTCAGACACCCCAGGAACTTTCTGACACTTCCAGGCACACCTCCGACACTTCCAGGTACACCCTGACACTGGCAGGTACACCTCTGACACTCCCAGGTACACCTCTGACACACCCAGTTACACCTCCGATACCCCAGGTACACCTCTGACACTCCCAGGTACACCGGCTGACACGCCCAGGTACACCCCTGACACTCCCAGGTGAACCTCTGACACTACAGGTACACCTCTGACACTCCAATGTACACCTCAGACACTCCCAGGAACATTTCTACACTTGGGTACACCTGCAAACTTCCAGGTACACCTCTGACACCCGGTACACCAATGACAACCAGGTACATACTGACACTCCCAGGTACACCACTGACACTCCCAGGTACACCCCCTCCCTGACACTCCCAGGTACAACCACTGACACTCCCAGGTACACCTCTGACACCCCAGGTACACCTCTGACACTCCCAGGTACACCTCAGACACCTGCTACCCACACACCTGAGGACCCTGCACCTCCCAGGCCACTCCGAAACTCCCAGGCTACCTCAGACACTCCCAGGTACACCTCTGACACTTCCAGGTACACCTCTGACACTCCAGGTACACCTCTGACACTCCCAGGTACACCTCCGACACTCCCAGGTACACCCCTCGACACACCCAGGTACACCTCTGACAACTTGTGTACTCCCCTGACACCTCCTGTGCGGACACCCCTGACACTCCCAGGCCACCCCTGACACACCCAGGTACACCTCCGATACTCCCAGGTACACCCCTGACACTCCCAGGTACACCCTGACACTCCCAGGTACACTCCTGACACTCCCAGGTACACCCCCAGACACCCCAGGTACATCTCTGACACTCCCAGGTACACCTCCGACACTTCCAGGTACACCTCTGACACTCCCAGGTACACACCACTCACTCCCAGGTACACCACTGACACTCCCAGGTACACCTCTGACACTCCCAGGTACACCTCTGACACCCCAGGTACTCCTCTGATGCCCCAGGTACCCTCTGACACTCCCAGGTACACCCTGACATTCCCAGGTACACCTCTGACACCCCAGGTACACCACTGACACCCTAGGTACACCTCAGACACTCCCAGGTACACCTCTGACACTCCAGGTACACCTCAGACAATTCCCAGGCACCTCTCTGACACCCCAGGCACACCCCTGACACTCTCTAGTACACACCCTACACTCCCAGGCACACCTCTGACACTCCAGGCTGCCACCTCTGACACTCCGGTGTACACCACTGACACCTAGCACACCCTGACACTAGTGCTTCATACCGCTGACACGCCTGACACCTCGACACACTTGCACCCCCTGACAATTTTGTGCACACCTGACACTCCGACACCACACTCCCCACACACCTCTCACACCCAGGTACAATTCCTGACACTCCAGGCACACCTCTGACACTCCCAGGTACACACCCTGACACACCCAGCACCTCCGATACCCCAGGTACACCTCGACACTCCCAGGTACACCTCTGACACCCCAGGTACACCTCGATAATTCCCAGGTAACCTTCTGACACTCCCAGGTACACCTTACACACCCCAGGTACACCCTGTGACACTCCCAGGAACCTCTGACACTTGTGTACACCCCTCTGACACTCCCAGGTACACTCCCTGACACCCCAGGTACACCACTGACACTCCCAGGTACACCTCCGACACTCCCAGGTACACCACACCGGACACCCCAGGTACAACCCCTGACACCCCCAGGCACACCTCAGACACTCCTGTGCACACCTCTGACACTCCCAGGTACACCCCTGACACTCCAGGTAAACCCTGACACTCCCAGGTACACCTCTGACACTCCCAGGACACCTCTGACACTCCTGTACACCTCAGACACTCCCAGGTACACCTCTGACACACCTACCACCCCTGACACTCCCGTGTACACCTCTACACTCCTGTGCCACCCACTGACACTCCTAGTGCACACCTCTGACACCCCAGGCACACCTCTGACACTCCCAGGCACAATTCCTGACACCCTGGACTCTCCACGCCCCAAAGTTACCTCCACACCTCAGGCACACCTCTGACACCCCCAGGTCACCTCTGACACTCCCAGGTACACCACTGACACTCAGGTACACATCAGACACTCCAGTACCTCTGACACTCCTGTACACCCCGACACTCCCAAGTACACACCTCTGACCTCCCAGGAACACCTCAGACACTCCAAGGTACACCTCTGACACTCCAGGAACACCTCCGATACTCCCAAGTACACCTCAGACACTCCCAGGTACACCTCCGAAACTCCCAGGTACACCTCAGACACTCCCAGGTACACCTCTGGCACTGCCAGGCACATCTGACACTGCTAGGTACACTTGACACTCCCAGATACACCGCTGACACTACAGGCACACCCCTGACACACCTCCAGGTACACCCCTGACAATCCCAGGTACTTCCCTGACACTCCCAGGTAAACCTCCCTGACACTCCCAGGTACACCCCTGTGACACTCCAGGGACATTTCTGACCTCCCAGGCACACCTCCGACACCTCCATGTACACCTCTGACACTCCCAGGTACACCACAATTCTTACTCCCAGGTACACCACCGACACTCCTAGGCACACCCCGACACTCCCAGGCCACCTCTGACACTCCCAGGTACTTTGATGCTCCCAGGTACTCCTCTGACAATCCCAGGTACACCTCTGACACTCCCAGGCACACCTCTGACACTCCCAGGTACAACCTCAGACACCCCAGGTACACCCCTGACACCCCAGCTAGACACTCCCAGGCACCTCTGGACACTCCCAGGCACACCTCACACTCCCTAGGACACACCTGACACTCCAGGTGCCACCACTGACACCCAGTACACCCCTGGCACTCCCAGGCACCACTGTCACTCCCAGGTACACCTCTGACACTCCCAGCTCTACTCGCCCTGACACGCCCAGGCAAACCCTGACACTCCCAGGTGCACCTCTGACACTCCCAGGACACCTCTGACACTCCCAGGTACACCTCTGCACACCCCAGGTCACTGGCTTGACACTCAGGTACACCTCCGACACTTCCAGGTACACTGACACTGGCAGGCCACCTCTGACACTCCCAGGTACACCTCTGCACACCCAGTTACACCTCCGATACTCCAGTACACCTCTGACACTCCCAGGCACACCCTGACACGCCCAGGTAAACCCCTGACACTCCCAGGTGAACCTCTGACACTCACAGGTACACCTCTGACACTCCAAGGTACACCTCAGACACTCCCAGAACATTTCTGACACTTCCAGGCACCCCTCAGACACTTCCAGGTACAACCTCTGACACCCCAGGTACACCAATGACACTCCCAGGTACACCTCTGGCACTCCCAGGTACACCACTGACACCCTAGGTACACCTCTGACACTCCCAGCTCACTGCTGACACGCCCAGGACACCTCCTGACACCCGGTGTGCACCTCTGACACCCCAGGCACACCTTGACACCCAGGTACATCCCTGCATGCCCCCAGGAACATTTCTGACACTTCCAGGTACACCTCCGACACTTCCCAGGTACACCTCTGACACTGGCAGGTACACCTCTGACACTCCCAGGTACACCTCTGACACACCCAGTTACACCTCCGATACTCCCAGGCACACCTCTGACACTCCCAGGTACCTCGCTGACACGCCCAGGTGCCACCCTGACACTCCCAGGTGAACCTCTGACACTCACAGGCACACCTCTGACACTCCAAGGTACACCCCAGACACTCCCAGCGAAATTCTCTGACACTTCCAGGTACACCTCAGACACTTCCAGGTACACTTGACACCCCAGGTACACCAATGACACCCCAGGTACACCACCACACCCCAGGCACCACTGACACTCAGCCAACTCTGACACTCCCAGGTACTCGTCTGATGCCTCCCAGGCACACCACTGACACTCCCAGGTAAACCTCTGACACTCCCAGGTACTCCTCTGATGCTCCCAGGTTCACCCTCTGGCACCCTGTCGGGACACCTCTGACACCCCAGGCACACCTCTGACACTTCCAGGCACACCTTGCACACCCCGGTACACCTCTCAGACACTCCAGGCACACCTCTCTGACACTCCAGGCACACCTCTGACACTCCCAGGTACACCTCTGACACTCCAGGCCACCTCTGACACTCCCAGGTACACCTCTGACACTCCCAGGCACCCTGACACTCCTAGGTGCCACCCCTGACACCTCCCAGGCTAACCCCTGACACTCCCAGGCACACCTCTGACAACCCAGGTACCTCTAATGCTCCCAGTTACCTCTTGACACTCTCAGGTACACCTGACACTCCCAGGTCACCCTGACACTCCAGGACACCACTGACACCTGTGCACACCCTGCACACTCCCAGGTACCCCTCACCCCTGGTTCACCCCCGACACTCCCAGGCACACCTCTGACACTCCCAGGAACACCCCAGACACTCCAAGGTACACCCTGACACACCCAGGAACACCCCTGACACTCCCAGGTACACCCAGACACCCCGTGCACACCTCCGAAACCCCAGGCCACCTCAGACACTCCCAGGTACACCTCTGCACTCCCAGGTACACCTCTGGACACACTGCTAGTAGCTACCTCTGACACTCCAGATACACCGCCGATACTCACAGGCTCCTGACACACCCAGCACACCCCGACAATCCCAGGTACTTCCTGACACTCCCAGGTAAACCCCTGACACTCCCAGGTACACCTCAGACACCTCTAGGACATTTCTGACTCTCTAGGTACACTCCTACACTCTCAGTGCACACCCTCTGACACTCCCAGGTACACCAATTTTACTCCCAGGCACACCACTGACACTCCTAGGTACACCTCTGACACTCCCAGGTACACCTCTGACAATCCCCAGGTACACCTTTGATGCTCCCAGGCACACCTCTGACAATCCAGGTACACCTCTGACACCCCAGGTACACCTCTGACCCCCAGGTACACCCTGCACACTCCCAGGTACACTCTGACACTCCCAGGTACACCTCAGACACCCCAGGTGCACCTCTGACACACCCTGCAGGCACACCTCTGACACCCCTAGCACACCTGACACCTCCCAGGTCACACCACTGACACTCCAAGGTACACCTTGGCACCCCAGGCACACCACTGTCACTCCCAGGTACACCTCTGACACTCTGCAGCTTCACCGCTGACACCCCCAGGCCACCCCCTGACACCCCAGGTGCACCCCTGACACACCCCAGGCACACCTCCTGACACCCCAGGTACACCCTCAGACACTCCCAGAACAATTCCTGACACTTCCAGGTCACCTCCGACAACTCCCAGGTACACCCTGACACTGGCAGGTACACCTCTGACACTCCAGGTACACCCCACACACCCAGTTACACCTCCGATACTCCCAGGTACACCTCTGACACTCCCAGGTACACCGCTGACACGCCCAGGTACACCCCTGACACCCCAGGTGAACCTCTGACACTCAACAGGCACACCTCTGACACCCAAGGCACACCTCAGACACTCAGGAACATTTCTGACACTTCCAGGTACACCCCAGACACTTCCAAGGCCACCTCTGACACTCCCAGGTACACCAATGACACTCCCAGGCACACCACTGACACTCCCCATGTACACCACTGACACTCCCAGGCACAACTCTGACACCCCAGGTACCGCCGATGCTCCCAGGTACACCACTGACAAGGCAAACTTCTGGCACTCCCAGGCACTCTCTGATGCCCCAGGTTCACCTCTGGCACCCCAGGCACACCTCTGACTCCCAGCCACCTCTGACAACCAGGCACACCTCAGACACCCCAGGCCACTTCAGACACTCCCAGTACACCCTGACACCTCCGGCCACCCAGACACCCGTGCCACCCCTGACACCCCAGGCACCTCTGACACTCCAGGGTCACACCTCTGACACTCCCAGGTACACCCCTGACACTCCCAGGCACGCCCCCTGACACTCCCAGGTACACCTCTCTGACACTCCCAGGCACACCTCTGACACCCGGTACCTCTAATGCTCCCAGTTACTCCTATGACACTCTCAGGTACACCCTGACACTAGGTCACCTCTGACACCCCTGTACACCACACACTGACACTCCCAGGCACACCTCAGACACTCCCAGGTACTCTCTGACACTCCCTGGTTCACCCCTGACACTCCCAAGCACACCTCTGACCTCCCAGGAACACCTCAGACACTGCACACTCTGACACACCCAGGTACACCTCCGATACCCCAGGCACACCTCTGACACTCCCAGGCACACCGCTGACACGCCCAGCACACCCTGACACCCCAGGTGCACCTCTGACACTCCCAGGCACCCTCTGACACTCCTGGTACACCCCAGACACTTCCCAAGCATTTCTGACGCCCCAGGCACACCTCCGACACTTCCATGTACACCTCTGACACTGGCAGGCACACCTCTGACACTCCCAGGTACATCTCTGACACTGCCAGGCACACCTCTGATACTCCAGATGCACGCCGATACTAAGGCACACCCCTGACACTCCCAGGCCACCCTCACAACGGTGCACCTCTGACACTCACAGGTACACCCTGACACTCCAAGGTACACCTCGAGACACCCGGTGAACATTTCTGACACTTCCAGGACACCCCAGACACTCCCAGGTACACCTCCTGACACTCCCAGGTACACCTCACACTCCCAGGTACACCCACTGACACTCCCAGGTACACCACCGACACTCCCAGGTACACCTCTGACACTCCCAGGTACCTCGCTCTGATGCTCCCAGGCACAATCACTGACACTTCAGGTAAACCTCTGACACTCCCAGGTACTCTCTGATGCTCCCAGGTTCACTCTGCACTCCCAGGCACACCTCTGACTCTCCCCAGGCACACCTCTGACACTTCCAGGCACACCTCAGACACCCCTGGGCACACCCTGCACACTCCAGGCACACCTCTGACACACCCAAGCACACCTCTGACACCCCAGGCACACCTCTGACACTCCCAGGCACACCCCTGACACTCCCAGGCACACCCCTGACACCCCAGGCACACCCCTCGACACTCCAAGGCACACCTCTGACACTCCCAGGCACCTCTAATGCTCCCAGTTACTCCTCTGACACCCCAGGCACACCTCTGACACTCCCAGGTCACCTCTGACACTCCCAGGCCACCACTGACACTTAGGCACCCATGACCTCCCAGGCACTCCTGACACTCCCTGGTTCACCCTGAAACTCCAAGCACACCTCTGACCCTCCCAGGAACATCTCAGACACCCCAGGGCCACCTCTGACACACCCAGTGCACCCTCCGATACCCCAGGTACACCTCTGACACTCAGGCACACCGCTGACACGCCCAGGCCCCTGACACCCCAGGTGCACCTCTGACACTCCCAGGCACACCTCTGACACCCCAGGCACACCCTCAGACACTTCCCAAGAACATTTCTGACACTTCCGGTGCACACCTCCGACACTTCCAGGTACACCTCTGACACTAGAAGGCACACCTCTGACACTCCCAGGCACATCTCTGACACTGCCAGGTACACCTCTGATACTCCCAGATACACCGCTGATACTCACAGGTACACCCCTGACACTCCCAGGCACACCCTCACAATCCCAGGCACACCTCTGACACTCCCAGGCACACCTTGACAGTCCCAGCTACACCTCCTGACACACCCAGTTACACCCCCTGACACTCCCAGGCACACCTCTGACACCCCAGGCACACCTCTGACACTCCCAGGCACACCTCTGACACTGGCAGGCACACCTCTGACACTCCCCAGGCACACCCCTGACACTTCCAGGCACCTGACACTTCCAGGCACACCTCTGACACTCCCAGGCACACCAATGACACCCCATGCACACCCCTGACACCTCCAGGCACACTCTGACACTCCAGGCACACCTCTGACACCCCAGGTACCCCTAATGCTCCCCAGTTACCCTCTGACACTCTCAGGTACACTCTGACACTCCCAGGTCAACCTCTGACACTCCCCAGGCACACCACTGACACTTAGGCACCCCAGACACCCCCAGGTACACCTCTGACACCCCAAGCACACCTCAGACACCCAGGCACACCCCATGACACTCCAGCACATCCCTGACACTCCCCAGGCACACCGACACTCCCATGCACACCTGACACCAGGTACACCAGACACTCCCAGGTGCACCTCTGACACCCCAGGTACACCTCTGACACCCCAGAACCACCTGACACCCCCAGGCACACCTCTGACACCCCAGGCACACCTCCGATACTTCCAGGCACACCTCCGATACCCCAGGACACACCCCAGACACTCCAGCACACCTCTGACACTCCCAGGCACACCCCAGACACCCCAGGCACACCCATGACACCCCAAGCACACCCCTGACACTCCTGCACACCCCTGACACCCCAGGCACACCTCTGACACACCCAGGCACACCTCCTGATACTCCCAGGTACACCTCTGACACCAGGCACACCGCTGACACGCCCAGGCACACCCCGACAATGGTGCACCCCCTGACACTCCCAGGCACACCTCTGACTCTCCAGGCACACACCTCAGACACTTCCAAGAACATTTCTGACACTTCCAGGCACACCTCCGACACTTCCAGGCACACCTCTGACACCAGCAGGCACACCTCTGACACTTCCAGGCACACCTCTGACACACCCAGGTACACATCCGATACTCCCAGGCACACCTTGACACTCCCCAGGTACACACCTGCACACCCCTGACACTCCCAGGTGCACCTCCACACTCCCAGGTACACCCTGACACTCCCAGGCACACCCCTGACACTAGGCACACCTCCGACACCCCAGGAACATTTCTGACATCGTACAACTCCTGACACTTCCAACACCCCTGACACTCCCAGGTACACCTCTCACACTTGCAGGTACACCTCCGACACTCCCCAGGCACACCCCTGACACTCCCAGGCACACCTCCTGACACTCCCCAGGTACACCCTGACACCAAGGGTACCTCTAATGCTCCCAGGTACACCCTCTGACACTCCCAGGTACAACCTGACTCTCCCAGGCACACCTCTGACAATCCCAGGTACACCTCAGACACTCCCCAGGCACACTTGAGACACCCCAGGCACACCTGACATCCCCAGGCACATCAGACACTCCCAGGCACACCTCTGACACCCCTGCACACCCCTGACACCCAGGTGCCACCTGAAACCCAGGCACACCCAGACACCAGGCACACTTGCACTGCCAGGCACATCCCTGACACTGCCAGGTACACCTCTGACACTCCCAGATACACTGCTGATACTCACAGGCACCCCCTGAATACCCAGGTACACCCCTGACAATCCCAGGTACTTCCCTGACACTCCCAGGCACACCTCTGACACTAGGCACACCTTGACACACCCAGGTACACCTCCCGATACTCCCCAGGTACACCTCTGACACTCCCCAGGCACACTGATGACACCCAGGTAAACCCCTGACACCCCAGGCACACCCCAGACACCCAGGGACATTCTGACTCTCCAGCACCCGACACTTCCATGTACACCTCTGACACTCCCAGGCACACCAATTTTACCCCAGGCACACCACTGACACTCCTAGGCACACCTCTGACACTCCCAGGCACACCTCTGACACTCCCAGGTACTCCTCTGATGCTCCCCAGGTACCCTCTGACAATCCCAGGCACACCTTGACACTCCCCAGGTACACCTCTGACACTCGCAGTACACCTCTGACACTCAGTACACCACTGACACCTCCGGCACACCTCTGGCAACCCCAGGCACACCACTGACACCCTAGGTACACCTCTGGCACTCCCAGTTTCACCGCTGACACGCCCAGACACACCCCTGACACCCAGGTGCAACCTCTGACACCCCAGGCACACCCCAACACACCCCAGGCACACCTCAGACACTCCCAGAACATTTCTGACACTTCCAGGCACACCTCCGACACTTCCAGGCACACCTCTGACACTGGCAGGCACACCTCTGACACTCCCAGGCACACCTGTGACACACCCAGTTACACCTCCGACACCAAGGTACACCCTGACACCCCAGGTACACCGCTGACACGCCCAGGTACACCCCTGACACTCCCAGGTGAACCCTCTGACACCACAGGCACACCCCACACTCCAAGGCACACCCTCAGACACTCCCAGGAACATTTCTGACACTTCCAGGCACACCTCAGACACTTCCAGGCACACCTCTGACACCCCAGGCACACCACACAGACACCCCAGGCACACCACTGACACTCCTAAGCACACCACTGACACCCCAGGCACACCTCTGACACTCCCAGGTACTGCCTGATGCCCCAGGAACACCACTGACACCCCAGGTAAACCCCTCAACACTCCCCAGGTACCTCTGATGCTCCCAGGTTCACTCTGACACCCCAGGCACACCCCTGACACCCAGGTACACCCCTGACACTCCAGGCACACCTCTGACACTCCCAGGCACACCTCTGACTCCCAGGTACCTCCCCAATGCCCCCAGTTACCCTCTGACACTCTCAGGCACACCTCTGACACTCCAGGTCACCTCTGACACCCCAGGCACACCACTGACACTCCTAGGCACAACCCAGACACTCCCAGGTACCCTCTGACACCCTGGTTCACCCCTGACACTCCCAAGCACACCTCTGACCTCCCAGGAACACCTCAGACACTCCTCTGACACACCCAGGCACACCACATCCCCAGTACACCTCTGACACTCCCAGGACACACCGCTGACACGCCCAGGCACACCCCTGACACTCCCAGGTGCACCTCTGACACTCCCAGGCACACCTCTGACACCCCAGGCACACCTCTGAGACACTTCCAAAACATTTTGACACTTCCAGGCACACCTCCGACACCTCCAGGCACACCCTCTGACACTGGCAGGTACACCTCTGACAGTCCCAGGTACATCTCTGACACTGCCAGGCACACCTCTGATACTCCCAGATACACCGCCGATACTCACAGGTACACCCTGACACTCCCAGGTACACCCCCCACAATCCCAGGCACACCTCTGACACTCCCAGGCACACCTTTGGTCCCAGCTACACCTCCGACACACCCAGTTACACCCCTGACACTCCCCAGGCACACCTCTGACACTCCCAGGCACACCTCTGACACTCCCAGGCATACCTCTGACACTGGCAGGTACACCTCTGACACTCCCAGGCACACCCTGACCCTTCCAGGCACACTGACACTTCCAGGTACACCTCTGACACTCCCAGGTGCACACCAATGACACTCCCCATGTACACCCCTGACACTCCCAGGTACACCTCTGACACTGCCAGGCACTCTAATGCCCCAGTACCCTCTGACACCTCAGGCACACCTCTGACACCCCAGGTCACCTCTGTCACCCCAGGCACACCACTGACACCCTAGGCACACCCCAGACACCCCAGGCACACCTGACACCTAAGCACACCTCAGACACCCCAGGCACACCCATGACACTCCCAAGCACACCCCTGACACTAGGTACACCCTGACACTCCCAGGCACACCTGACAATCCCAGGCACACCTCAGACACCTTGCGTGCACCTCTGACACTCCGGTGCACCCTGACACTCCCTAGTACACACCTGACACTCCCAGGCACACCTCTGAGACCCCAGGCACACCTCCGATACTTCCAGGCACACCTGATACCCCAGGCACACCAGACACTCCAGGCACACCTCTGACACGCCCAGGCACACCCCTGACACTCCCAGGTGCACCTCTGACACTCACAGGCACACCTCTGACACTCCAAGGCCACCCCAGACAACCCCAGGAACATTCTGACACTTCCAGGTACACCTCAGACACTCCAGGCACACCTCTGACACCTCCCAGGCACACCAATGACACTCCCAGGCACACCACTGACACCCCAAGTACACCACTGACACCCCAGGCACACCCTGACACTCCCAGGTACTCCGTCTGATGCCCCAGGCACACCACTGACACTCCCCAGGTAAACCCCTAACACTCCCCAGGTACTCCTCTGATGTCCCCAGGTTCACCTCTGACACTCCCCAGGCACACCCCTGACACTCCCAGGCACACCCCTGACACTCCAGGCACACCTCTGACACCCAGGTCACACCTCTGACACTGGCACCTCTAATGCCCCAGTTACCCTCTGACACCTCAGGCACACCTCTGACACTCCCAGGTCACCTCTGAACAATCCCAACTGACACTCCTAGGTACAACTCCAGACACTCCCAGGCATCCTCTGACACTCCTGGTTCACCCTGACACTCCCAAGTACACCTCTGACCTCCCAGGAACACCCCAGACACTCCCAGGCACACCTCTGACACCCAGGCACACCTGATACTCCAGGTACACCAGGTACACTGACACGCCCAGGCACACCCTGACACTCCCAGGTGCACTGACACCCAGGCACACTCTCACACCTAGGTACACTCAGACACTTCAAAACATTTCTGACATCCAGGTACACTCCGACACTTCCAGGTACACCTCTGACACTGGCAGGTACACCCTCTGACACCCCAGGTACATCTCTGACACTGCCAGGTACGCCTCTGATACTCCCAGATACACCGCCGATACTCACAGGTACACCCCTGACACTCCAGGTACACCCAACAATCCCAGGTACACCTCTGACACTCCCAGGTACACCTTAGCAGTCCCAGTTACACCTCCGACACCCAGTTACACCCCTGACACTCCCAGGTACCTCTGACACTCCCAGGCACACCTCTGACCTCCCAGGTATACCTCTGACACTGGCAGGTACACCTCTGACACTCCCAGGTACACCTCTGACACTTCCAGGTACACTTCCGACACTTCCAGGTACACCTCTGACACTCCAGGTACACCAATGACACTCCCATGTACACCCTGACACTCCCAGGTACACCTCTGACACTCCCAGGTCACTCTAATGTCCCCAGTTACTCCTCTGACACTCTCAGGTACACCTCAGACACTCCCAGGTCACCTCTGTCACTCCCAGGTGCCACCACTGACACTCCTCAGGTACACCTCAGACACTCCCAGGCACACCTCTCACACTCCCAAGTACACCTCAGACCTCCCAGGTACACCTATGACACTCCCAAGTGCACCCCCTGACACTCCCAGGTACACCCCTGACACTCCCAGGTACACCTCCGACAATCCCAGGTACACCTCAGACACTCAGGTGCACCGCTGACACTCCCAGGTACACCTCTGACAACACTCCCCTAGTACACACCTGACCTCCCAGGTGCACCTCTGAGACTCCCAGGTACACCTCCGATGCTGGGTACACCTCCGATACTCCCAGGTACCTCAGACACTCCCAGGTACACCTCTGACACTCCCAAGTACCTCAGACACTCCCGCCAACCACACCTATGACTGCTCCCAAGTACACCCCTGACACTCCCAGGTACCCCTGACACGCTTAGTACACACCTTCGACCTCCCAGAGTCCCTCTGACCCTCCCAGGACACCTCAGACACTCCCAGGTACACCTCTGACACACCAGGTACACCTCCGATACTCCCAAGGTACACCTCCTGACGCTCCCAGGTACACCGCCTTCAGCCACGCCCAGGCACACCTGACACTCCCAGTTGCACCTCTGACCTCCAGGCCACCTCCTGACACTCCCAGGTACACCTCAGACACTTTCAAGAACATTTCCTGACACTTCAGGTTACACCTCCGACACTTCCAGGTGCCCACATCTGACACTGGCCAGGTGCACTTCTGACACCTCCCAGGTACACCTCTGACACACCAGGCCACCTCCGATACTCCCAGGTACACCTTTGACACTCAGGTGCACCATGACACATGGAGTACACCCCTGGCCTCCCAGGTGCACCTCTGACCTCCCAGGTGCACCTCTGACACTCCCCAGTACACCCCTGGCCTCCCAGGTACACCTCCGACACTCCCAGGGCCCATTTCTGACACTTCCAGGTACACCTCAGGTACTTCCAGGTACACCTCCGACACTCCAGGTACACTTCTCCCACTTGCTGCAGGCCACCTCCTGACACTCCCAGGCACACCTCTGAGACTCCCAGGTACACCTCCTGACACTCCAGTTACACCTCCGACACACCAGTTACACCCCTGACTGCTCCCAGGTACACCTCCTGACACTCCAGGTACACCTCTGACTTGCTCCCAGGGACACCTCTGACTTTTCAGCAGGTACACACTCTGACACTCCCAGGTGCACCTCCTGACACTTCCAGGTACACCTCCGACACTTCCATTTTTTCTCCTGACACTCCCAAGTACACCAATGACACTCTGTTGTACACCCTAGCCTCCCAGGTACACCTCTGACACTCCCAGGTACACCTCTGGCTTCCCAGGTACTCCCTCCTAATGCTCCAGTTACTCCTCCTGACACTCTCAGGTACACCTCCCCAGCCTCCCCAGGTCACCTCCTGACACTCCCAGGTACACCACTGACACTCTAGGTACACCTCTGACACTCCCTAGGTACACCTCTGACCCCACTCCCAGTACACCTCCAGACACTCCCAGCGACAAATGCCAGACACTCCCAGTACACACCCTGACACTCCAGGTACACTTACAACACACTCCCCAGGTACATCTCCGCCCTCCCAGGTACACCTCAGACACTCCCAGGTGCACCTCTGACACTCCCAAGGTACACCTCTGACCTCCCCAGTACACACCTGTGCTCCCAGGTGCACGTCCTGACACTCCCAGATGCACCTCCGATACTTCCAGGTTCACCTCCGATACTCCCAGGTACACCTCTGACACTCCCCAGGCCTCCTCTGACACTCCTGGTTCACCCTGACACTCCCAAGTACACCTCCGGGCCTCCTGGAACACCTCAGACACTCCCAGGTACACCTCTGAAGCACACCTAGGTGCACCTCCGATACTCCCAGGTACACCTTTGACACTCCCAGGTACACCATGGCCACGCCCAGGCACACCCCTGACACTCCCAGGTGCACTTTCTGACACTCCCAGGTGCACCTCTGACACTCCCAGGTGCACCGCTGACACGCCCAGGCACACCACTGGCTTACTCCCCAAGGTGCACCTCTCACACACTCCCAGTGCACCTCCTGACACTCCCAGGTACACCTCGAACACTTCCAAGAACATTTCTGACACTTCCAGGTGCACCCTCGACACTTCCAGGTACACCTCTGACTTCAGCAGGTGCCTCTGAGCACTCCCAGGTGCATCTCTGACACTGCCAGGTACACCTCTGATACTCCCCAGAATGCACCGCCGATCCTCACAGGTACACCACAGGTACACCTGACACTCCCAGGTACACCCCTGACAATCCCAGGTACACCTTACTCCAGGTACACTTTTGACAGTCCCAGTTACACCTCCGACACTCCCAGTTACACCCCAGACTGCTCCCAGGTACACCTCTAACACTCTCCAACTCCTCTGACCTCCCAGGTACACCTCTGAGCACAGGCAGGTACCTCTGACCCTCCCAGGTACACCTCTGACACTTCCAGGTACACCTCCGACACTTCCAGGTACACCTCTGACACTCCCAGGTACACCATGACACTCCATGTCCACCCCTGACACTCCCAGGTACACCTCTGACACTCCAGGTACACCTCTGGCCACTCCCAGGTACTCCTCTAATGCTCCCATTACTCCTCTGACACTCTCAGGTACACCTCTGACACTCCCAGGTCACCTCCTGACACTCCCAGGTACACCACTGACACTCCTGGGTACCTCAGACACTCCAGGTACACCTCTTGCTCTGCACCTCAGACACTCCCAGGTACACCTATGACCTCTAAGTACACCTGTTGCTCCCTGTGCTCCCCTGACACTCCCAGGTACACCTCCGACCTCCCAGGTACACCTCAGACACTCCAGGTGCACCTCTGACACTCTCAGGTACACCTCTGACCTCCCTAGTTACCCACTGACACTCCCAGGTACACCTCTGACAAACCAGGTACACCTCCGATGCTTCAGGTACACCTCCGATACTCCCAAGGTACACCTCTGACACTCCCAGTTGCTCACGTGACACTCCTGGTTCACCCTGGCCTCCCAAGTACACCTCTGACCCTCCCAGAAACACCTCAGACACTCCCAGGTACACCTCCTGACACCCAGGTACATCTTCGATGCTCCAGGTACACCTCTGACACTCCCAGTGTACATGACAAGCCCAGGCACACCCCAGCACTCCCAGGTGCCTCTGTCCTCCAGGTACTCTGGCACTCCCAGGTACACCTCAGACCTTCCAGAACATTCTGAGCACTTCCAGGTACACCTCCGACACTTTCAGGTACACCTCTGACACTGGTGGGTACACCTCTGACACTCCCAGGTACACCTCTGACACACCAGGTGCCACCTCCGATGCTCCCAGGTACACCTCTGACCTCCCAGGTACACCCTGACCTTGGGTTCACCTGACACTCCCAGGTGCACCTCTGACCTCCAGGTACACCTCTGACACTCCCAGGTACACCTGACCTCCAGGTACACCTCCGACCTCCCAGGTGCAGTTTCTGACGGTGCCACCTCCGACACTTCCAGGTGCCTCTGACCTCCCAGGTACACCAATGACACTCCCAGGTACACCACTGACACTCCCAGGTACACCCCTGCACATCCAGGTACACCTCTGACACTCCCAGTTTCCTCTGATGATCGATTCCCTCCGATGCTTCAGGTACCTCCGATACTCCCAGGTACCTCAGCACTCCCAGGTACCCTCTGACACTCCAGGTACACCTCAGACACTTCAAGAACATTTCTGACACTTCCAGGTACACCTCGACACTTCCAGGTACACCTCTGACACTGGCAGGTACACCTTTCACACTCCAGGTGCACCTCTGACTCAAACAGATTCACCTCCGATACTCCCAGGTGCACTCTGACCTCAGGTGCACCTCTGACGCCAGTACACCCTGACACTCTAGGTTGCCTCTGACACTCCCAGGTACCTCTGACCTCCAGGTACCCCTGACACTCCCAGGTACCTCCGACACTCCGGGAACATTTATGACACTTCAGGTACACCTCGACACTTTCAGGTACACCTCTGACACTCCAGGTACCTGTGGCCTCCCAGGTACACCACTGACACTCCAGGTACACCTCTGACATATCCAGGTACCTCTGACACTCCCAGGTACTCCTCTGATGATCCCAGGTACACCTCGACACTCTCAGGCACCTCTGTGCTCCCAGGTGCCTCTGACCTCCCAGGTACACCACCCCGACACTCCAGGTCACCTCAGACCTCCCAGGTGCCTCTGACACACCCAGGTGCCACCTCAAACCTCTGGGTGCCTGACACTCAGGTACATCTCTGACCTCACAGGTGCACCCCTGACCCAGGTGCCTCCGACACTCCCAGGTACACCTCAGACACTCCCAGGTGCACACTGCCTTGCCTCTCTGACACTGCCAGGTACACCTCTGACCTCCCAGGATACACCTCCGATGCTCACAGGTGACACCCCTTGCTCCCAGGTACACCCCCTGACAATCCCAGGTACTCCCTAACACTCCCAGGTACACCTCTTACACCAGGTACACCTTTGCACTCAGTTGCATCTCGACACTCCCAGGTACACCCCTGACGCTCCCAGGTACCTCTGACACTCCCAGGTACACTCTGGCACTCCCAGGTGCACCTCTGACACTCCCAGGTACACCTCCGATACTCCCAGGTACACCTCCGATGCTCCCAGGTACACCTCTGACACTCCCAGTTGCTCCTCTGACCTCCCTGGTTCACCTCTGACACTCCCAAGTGCCTCTGGCCTCCCAGGTACACTTCAGACACTTCCAGGTACACCTCCTGACACTGCCTGGTGCACCTCTGACACTGGCAGGTACACCTCTGACACTCCCAGGTGCCTCTGACACTCCCAGGTACACCTCAGACACTCTCAGGTACACCTCAACCTCCCAGGTACACCTCTGACCTCCCAGGTACACCCCTGACACTCCCAGGTACCTCAAGACACTCCCAGGGACATTTCTGACTCTTCAGGTACACCTCCGACACTTCCCTGCTGTGCCTCTGACACTCCAGGTACACCTTGACTCTCCCAGGTACCTGACCTCCCTAGGTACACCTCTGTGTGTGGAGACAAATCTCTGAAGAAGATTACATATAGGTAGAATATTGATAGTATAAGGTATAAAGGAAGATTGGTGGCGATGGCGTGATGATTATTTACACTTATCATTGTCTTATACGTCAATACACATCTATTGTGGGGCGACTTCTCAAACACTGCTCGTTACAACTCTTTATTAATTACGAACGACATGGACACATTAATAACACCTTCTATTGAAGTTACTAGGACATTATGTTTACGTTACTAGGACATCATATTACGTTACTGAACGCGATTCTCGGACACAGTATGAAATGAATACACTTCCCGTAAGTAACTCATCCCGTGGGCTCAATAAACACTCATGTCAGCCTAGGAGAAGGCCTGGAAGGGGCTGCTTAGCTGGAACACTGGTGTCGACGACTATAGGACACTGGTGTCAGGAGGGCAACTTCTTAGCTGGGACACGAATCGAGGGAGAAGTCTCCATGACTCTCCTCCCGTGGCCGGGACTTCGTATGGTGGACCTCCTCCTGGTCCTGTGTCTCTCTCTCTCACTCTCTGCGAATGTTCCGGGGAGACTGGGCGAGCCGTCAGGTTGAGCTGATCGGGGGGGCGTCGGCGAAGGGTCTCCTTACATTTTCCCTCCCTAATGTAGTGTCAGGTCTGGACGTTTTCAGACTCTATAAGTTGTATCTTCTGGAAAAGTCATCAAATGGGGCCGTGTGACATGAGAGGCCCTGGTTGATTTGTGGCCCCTTGAGTTGGGCTCCGAGGGTTACATTTGACCTGGCTAATGTGAGGTCAGGTCTGGACTTCTTTCTGCGGTGTAGGATATTGTGTATATTGGGGGAGAGTCGGCTGGTGCCTTCTTACATGTTTGTTGGCCGTGTGACATGGGAGGGGAGCCTGGCTGATTTATAATCCTTGGTCAACCGTAAGAGTTACCCTACACTTGACCCCCCTAATGTCGGGTCAAGTCTGGCCTTCCTCTTGCGATGTAGGATATTGTGTATATTGGGAGAGAGTCTGCTGGTGCCTTCTTACATGTTTGTTGGCCGTGTGACATGGGAAGGGGAGCTAGTTGATTTGTAACACCCTTGAGCACCCGCGGGGGATACCCTTACACTTGACCCCCCTAATGTCGGGTCAAGTCTGGCTTTCCTTGCGATGTAAGCTGTGGTCTGACAACCCATCACTACACCTCCCGCAAAGACCAAAGCTTTCATGCTCAGAGAACTGATGACACATTTAAAATAGACAGTAACATCATGTGCAGTATCTAATATAGTCCCTGAGGCGATAATGCATCCTTACATTTTACAAATTATAACCCTAGAGATGTATGTTTTTCTACTGGCATAGTTTGATCTGACAAAGCTTACTATACCTCCCGCCAAGATTAAAGCTTCTATGACAGGAGAAAAAAAATAAAATACATACACAGTAAGTGAACATAGAGTGATCTAAAGATCCTTCATATCTAGCATAGTGTCCGAGGCAAACTTGCAAATCACATTCTACAAACAAAAACAGGTGTTACATTGCCTAACCAGGCCGTGTCAAAATAATAATTCATCTCAGTCAGTAAATGGCTACAACATTGTGTTTCGTAGTGCAAAACATTGATCAAATGAACTCATAGAAAAAGTGACTAATCTTTTTAAAAAAAACATTCTTTGTAGTACATGTTAACAAAAATCAGAGAATGAAATACTTCATACAAAATGCTCCTACTTCACATGTTAGGGTGTTATATCTTTTTATTACACATCAGCAACATCAACAACATCAGTACATTTGTTGGGTTCAGCATGGCTCAAGTCCTCCATCCAGCTGGTATCTGAAAATAAGGAATGCCGGCAGCACAGGCGGTAGTCGGTTGGTCCTTCTGATGATCCACCTTGTGATCGTCGACTTTCTTCTGATGTCAGCACAGCGTCTCTTGTCTTCACATAGCACGTTTTTCTTTCTTCAATACCGCACTTTGTAGGTCGTGTCACCACATCTGACTTCTTCTCACTTCCTCCTGGTTTCTATAATATTCCAGATGATTTTTCTGTTCACCTGCGCTTCCTCTACGTTTAGAGCATTTTCATATTCCGATTGTTTCTGTTTTGGTTTTTTTTTTTTTTTGGACGATTTTCTGCTCGTCTGGTTTCTTTCTTTCTTCGTTTTCAGTTATATTAGATGAATTTTCTGCTCATCTGTATTTCTTTGCCATCTTGTTTTCTTATATTCCAGACGATTTTCTGTTCTCTGTATCTGCCACTTCCGGCTGGGATGAGATAGTCCCTGTTTGGGCTGTGTCTCGTTAGATGTTCAGGCAGGTTCCGCGGACAGGCCTGGCTTCATCGTCAGTTGGGTGTCAGTGAGACCAAGACATTCTGTCTTGCGGTTCACAGTGGTGAGATCCCTCCTGGCTGGGCTGGGTTTCGTTGTTTGGCTCTTCATTCCTCCTTCTTTCTTTTTGAGTAAAAATCTTCTTATTAATCTTAGTTAGGTGGGACTTGAAAGTTGGGGTGGTGCGTGGCGGGTGTGGTGCTGCATTTTTTTTGCTTCTTCTCTTCTTATATGTGCTGTGGTGGGTTCCGGCTAGCATTAGGCGGTACTGTTGTGAAATTTGACAGAGAACAATCCTAAAGGGATGATGGATTAGTTGGAGTGCATTAGAAAAATATTTACTTTATAAGTTCGTCAATGTTTTTTAATTTATTTCCGTCTACAATTTCTCATTATGCTGGGTCGGGGTGAAGTCTCTCACCATTGAATATTTTTTATCACTACGCGTCAAAGTGAATAATCATATGGCGTAAAAGACACATGGTGAAGCTCTGTAATTGTCATAATATTAAAGTAACACTTGCTCTGATTTCGAAGCATAACTCAGGACAAAACATTAGGTGATCTGCAAGTGAACAAGAAACATTGAATGATCAGTGGGAGTGGCAGGTGTAAATTAAACGTAACAGGGCCCAGGACAGGCGGAACGGGGAGCAGAGGCAGAGACAGAATTTGAGGCAGAACAGGGCAGAGGTGGAGCCGAACAGGCGGAGGCGGGAGTGGCAAGGCCGAATGGCTGAGAACGGATGGGTACAGAGGGGTGGTGAGATTAGGACAGGAGGAGGATGTGGGTTGTAGACATGTTAAG
>NW_024735003.1:0-15043 GCF_018991925.1 Homarus americanus
GATCGCCCAAGCGGCCAACAAGCCGATCAGTGGCGAAGAGGATAAAAGTAAAAAAGTAAAAGTGTGTAATTCCACTTTTTCCTGGCACTCTCAATCTCTGATTAGATTATATGAATAGATGTAGGAAATTCGCAGGACCAGTGGCAATTGGGTGTCAAAGTTAAATATACAGCAACTGAGTTCAATGTAATTTCTGTCATTGCGTGATTAGCTTTTCTGGCATGTGTTCAGCACAGACCTGAGCTGCCAGTTAGCTGTATATAAGCTCGTGCGTGAGGAGAGCGTCACTTCTCTGACGCTTCTCCATCATTATCTCAGGTATGTGTAAGATTCTCCGCCTGCCATATTGAGTCAGTTTAACTCAGTAAATTTTGTGAATATCAGTGTTCATGTTGTAACAGTGAAATTATCATTTACCCAGTGAAAGAATGAATGTAACGTAAATGTTGTCTGTCGTTGCTAGACAAAAGATTGTATGTGATTGAGTTATTATTCACTTTTCTGACGCTTCTCCATCATTATCTCAGGCACTGTTTGTATTGGCACCACTACTGAGGTTCGGTAGCCGCCTATGGGCAAGATGATCATGGAAGGATGTCTTTAATAAGGCAAAACTAGGATAGGAAGATAGGCCAAGGAAGACATGTGCTACGATACTATAGTGAGTCTAACACGGGCGTTACTAGCAAGCGAGCCTCGGCTCGGCTGTGTGTAAAGTAGTCAACAACTCCCACCACTAATGGACTCAGTCTTGTCCATTCCATTGATCTCGGCTTATGTATTGAGCAGTATTGGTATCTATGATTGGGGATTAACTAGCAGAAATATAGTTATCCCAGGTTAAGTATTGAACCCACGAATGTTGGTGTTACCAACGGTACTGTTGATTGTAGGAGTTGAGTTCACCAACCAGGTATACTACCACTGAATGCTAGTTAAAGTGCCATGTTGTTCATTCCGAACTAACAGGATGTGTTTGATACTATCTTAATTTTGGATTTTGTCGAGTGTGTTATGTAATCATCTGTATTGACAATGAAGTAATATCATGAGTGTATAATGTTGTAATCAGGAAATGATCTATTTTGCTATTATTGTAAAGTGAGACCTAGGTGGTCCAGTCTGATCTGAGTGAACTTAATCAACATCTTATTCACTCCTTATGTTAACAAATATTAAATTAGTAAACTACAAGTATCACCACTCTATCCCTTCTACATATTGGTTCTCAGAAAATAACTAATAACTCACGTGCCTAGAAACTCGCTAACACGCTACCTAACAGTTCACTAAGATATGTTATATTCTAAGGAAAGTCTGGGTGGTGGCAGGCTACCGTTGAAAGTATAAGAAGTGTTGTAATAAGAAAGACATGGTTCCCCAGACTAATCCATGGTTTAGAATATAATTAAAACAGGGTATACTTCAGAAAGGTAAGGACACAGAAATTCAGAAAATACAACACTATATATGAAAAGAAAGGAAGTAAAGAAAAGAATATTGACTTGGAAAATACAAGCAGAGAAATAAAAGATATATACTTCGACTAGAAATAAAGACAGTATATGAAATTATTAAATATATACACCAGAAAATATTAATAAAAGATAGATATGAGCGAGAAAATAAGATTATAAGTATATAAATATATTGAAGAAGTATAAAAGTGGAGAAATATATGAAATAGAATAAATCTGAAGGATAGTATAAAGTAAGGAAAGTCCAGCACTTACAACATCACTTGAAATCACCTGAGAAACTCCTTAACCTCAGTCCTTTTCCCACCACCTCCACATCCACCTTATAGCACATCCCCTGCACACTTGTACCAACACCCAAATCCCAGAACAGATCACGATCTGTTTCGGCCACTCTGAAGACACAATCAGAACTTAGTTAAGAAACACTCAGATTGTTACCGCAAGCAGTAATGAGTATACAGAATATAGAGTATTGAGATGGTAGAGATGGAGAGACCCAGAGGAGGTTGAGGTGTTGGGTGGTAGTAAGGGGAGCTTGTTTGTGTATAATATACCTTACCCAGCGAATTCGGCCAGCCAGGGCTGGGCATGCAACGCTGGGCAGGGACTGGCAGCTCTGACACTGTAACTATCCCCATCATAGAGGCAACACCTCCTAACCTATTTCTCTTGAGACTTTCAACACGTAAGTTTAACTTGTACTTATTGTTTACACAGGTAGACTGTGTCCATTGCATCGTTAATCATTGTGACAACATAGAAATATGGCAAATTAAGTTCTCATTGTAAGTGTTAAGATGAGACTAATTACACAGCTATGATTGTTATGTAAATATATATTGGATTAAACATTTATGTATGATTGCCTATGTATGATTTATTTGAAATACTAAAATGAATTGTATTCAACAGGTTTGATCAAATTATAACGTTCGAGTTTAACGTGAAGAGTCTGATTAACCTTTAAACGCCCGGAAGGCGCTTACAGTCAAACGTGAATGGTCTACCGATTCTACCATGTAGCAGAGTGTTAAGATGGGAGTCAACACGCGGCCTAGGTCAACCTTAGTGCGGCTCACCAACACCCAGTGTCATGGAGTACAGTGCAACACCCGTAGATTTATCGTGGCGATAATATTTAAACCTTGTTAGTGAAGAAATAATTTTGTCCGAGTGAGCTCAATCACTCCCACTGTAGTGCATATGAGAATGAAAACAATTGTCATTACCGCTGTCTGACGTAAGTGCAGAACACAATTAGCAATCATGGTTGACTGAAGTGATATCACTTTGTAAATCGCCCAAATATCAAAGTAAAGTTTGTAATGATATCAGGTGCGAGTGTTAAAGTGGGCAAAGTGAGTGCCAGGTCGACTGTAACGAAAGCAATAATACGAGGCACACGAACGTGCTGTGATAAATGAGTGAGGCAAGGCACACGAACGTGCCCTGATAAATGAGTGAGACAAGGCACACGAACGTGCCCTGATAATTTGAATGAGACAAGGCACACGAACGTGCCCTGATAATTTGAGTGAGACAAGGCACATGAACGTGCCCTGATAATTTGAGTGAGACAAGGCACACGAACGTGCCCTGATAACTTGAGTGAGACAAGGCACACAAACGTGCCCTGATAAATGAGTAGAAGTCAAGACACACGAACGTGCCCTGATAATTTAAGTGAGACAAGGCACACGAACGTGCCCTGATTTATGAGTGAGACATGACACATGCACGTGTCCCAGTAAATGACTACAAGAACGAGGCGCACGCACGTGCCCATCAGATGAACTCAAGCCCAGACATAGGGTCACCGTATTGGGGACATAAGTAAGTGCCCAATAATCAAACACACGTGGCCGAAAAGGTTAAGTATCAGCAGCCTGAGGCCAGCATAGTCACTAGAATGTGACAAAGTTAAGGAGCTGACAATTACTACTAGCCTGAGGCCAGCATAGTCACAAGAACATGACAAAGTTAAGGAGTTGACAAGTACTACTAGCCTAAGGGCAGCGAAAGTCACAAGAAAGTGACAAACTTAAATACCACAAGCCTGAGGGCAGCATAGTCACAAGAACGTGACAAAGTTAAATACCACCAGCCTGAGGGCAGCATAGTCACAAGAACGTGACAAAGTTTCGCATCAAAGGCCTGATCTGGTTTTGAGCGTGAACGCTCAACGGAGTGGGTGTTACAGCAAGCAGTAATGAGTATACAGCATATAGAGTATTGAGATGGTAGAGATGGAGAGACCCAGAGGAGGTTGAGGTGTTGGGTGGTAGTAAGGGGAGCTTGTTTGTGTATAATACACCTGACCCAGCGAATTCGGCCAGCCAGGGCTGGGCATGCGACGCTGGGCAGGGAGCTCTGACACTGTAGCTATCCCCATCATAGAGGCAACACCTCCTAACCTGTTTCTCTTGAGACTTTCAACACGTAAGTTTAACTTGTACTTATTGTTTACACAGGTAGACTGTGTCCATTGCATCGTTAATCATTGTGACAACATAGAAATATGGCAAATAAAGTACTCATTGTAAGTGTTAAGATGAGACTAATTACACAGCTATGATTGTTATGTAAATATATATTGGATTAAACATTTATGTATGATTGCCTATGTATGATTTATTTGAAATCCTAAAATGAATTGTATTCAACAGGTTTGATCGAATTATAACGTTAGAGTTTAACATGAAGAGTCTGATTAACCTTTAAACGCCCGGAAGGCGCTTACACAGATAAAGGAACACTCCTTCTCAAACAAAACAAAATATAAAACAAGTAGACCAACAAAGATAGAAAAAGCCATGCAAACTGTAAAGCATACTTTACAGACACATCATCTCTATTCTTCTACAAGAACACAACACAGACATCCTTCTTCTCGACTCAACATACATAAACACGAAAATCAAGCACTTTGGCTACACATGCAGACAATCACCACACGAAAATTACGAGGGTGTAGCAATCCTCATCAGATCTTCCACCAAACACGAATTCATCGCTGATTTCACCTTTAAACACTTTATGGCCGCCGAGATCGACACTGAACACGGACAGATACTGGTATGCACAATATACACAAGGCCAAACACACACATTCCCTTCACAGACATGAATTCCGTCTACAACAACACACACTTAAAAGTAATACTAATGGCTGATCTCAACGTAAGACACACAGCATTCCAACACAACAATAGCAACCCCCATGGCCAACAACTAGACACAATAGTCACACAGAAAATCTTCATTACATTGGACCTTTCTTCCCTACATATTACTCAGCTCTTAAATTTCAAAACTACATTTCACCAGGTCTCCTGTCAGGCTCAGATCACATACCCATTACAATCCCACTCTCCAACAACTCCATCTTGATCCTCGCACCTGCACCACAATATCAGTACCAAGACGCAGACTGGGACACTTGCAAATCCACACTAGCCGAACAACACTACACACTCAACCTCGAACACCAACCCACAAGGAAATTAGAGGAAACATGGCCACAATTCTTAACATAATGACCAACACAGCAGACGCACAAACAAAATGCTCTCACAAGAAAAGATACTCCTTCAGACCCTCCATAAGAACAACGACAGCTACAGACGACGATTCACACAAAACCAGCACAACTTAGCACCAGAACAAAAAGACATCACCACACGAAGAAGACACTTATCAAAAGCCTCTTCCACTACCACAACGTGCACTGGGCAGGGCTCGTAGCAGCCGCCCGGGAGCACTGGGCACATGACCCCCAAGAATTCTGGCAAAGAATTGCCTAACTCAGGGGGACAGTCCAGCCCCTCTTCGATTATCTGCTAGTAAATTACAGACGGATCAGAGAGCCAACTGAAGTAGCAGAGACATTAAAACAACACTGGGAACACATTTTCCACCCACACCCCCCAACCCAACACAGACCCATCCTAAACCACAAACAAAATCACCACACGAACACAAAGATAACACGACAGAACCACACCAGAAAAACATTATAGACACCACCACTCTCATACAAGAACGCATCCTCACTGCACCATTCACCCAAACAGAAGCCAAACAAGCACTCGACAGAACAAAGAAGAAAACATCAGGCGACAGCAAGATAGGACACCTTATCCTTAAACACTTACCCCCAGAAACAGTCACAGTTTCATAAACCTCTACAACACTCAACTTGCTACAGGATACTTCCCCAAACTCTTCAAGACAGCCACCACCATCATGATCCCAAAACCAGGCATAAACCACAGACCCACAACAGTATGGGCCAATAGGCCCGCTGCAGTTTCCTCCATTCTTATGTTCTTATGTTCTTGTCATGTCGAGCCTTGGCTATCCTGCATTCCTCCTTCCATGTAAACCATGTAAACAAGTCACTTATGGATGTATATGGGAGTGAAGTAACACTACAATATCTAAATTTGTAAATCATTTACAGGAGATTGCATTGCCTGTATTGATTGATTTCCAGCATGCCATATGGTATAGTACATAAAGAATTGAAATATTCTAATAATATTAAGTAGGTAAGCATTAATAATAAATGAAAAGTCTCATACTGAAGGCAGTATAGGGGTATAGGCGAGGAATTGGGTCGCGAGTTTTAAGGCAGTTACTCCTGAAACGTTTCTAATTTAGTACCGTGCTTACGGACTAGATGACAGGGTTTACCCGGGGTAAAAATCGAACTGATAAACGGTAATTGGTCACCTCAGAGTACACCTAGGCTACTCCTGAAGAGCGCCACGCTTTCCACTCATTCTTTAACTCTTATTGGAGCACTACTGCTGGTGGTGGTATGATGGTTTGATGGTATTGGACTACGGCGTTAATCCCTGGTTCCTTGTGGTAAACAGTGGTTGACCATCGCAACCTAGACTTTCTACCTGAGCTGCCATTTTTATCAGGTTTCTGTGTTGTTGTACAGAGTATATAGTGTGTAGTTAATGTTTAAAGTAAGAATAATTGGGTAATATTCTAGTGTGTTTTGTCAAATGCATAGTTGTTACATTTGTTTTGAGAATTGCTTATTTTGTTTTACTTGTGTTATTTAATGTACCTAATTAACTGACAGTGATTCTTGTGTGTGCTCCTTACTTGCTACATCCACGTATTTCAACCCCTTGATTATTCACCCTGTATTTTTACTTGTCAACTTTGCCTTTCCTCAATGTTGTGGGTAACAAGGAGGGACATCAAAGCTTACAAATAATCGAACCTAGGATAAACCTCATTGGTTACGATATTGCTATTGCACCATCAGAGTTTGAGTGAAGTGGTGGGAGGAGAATATCTGAACTCAGAGCGGCTGGATTGTTCTCGGACCGCCCAGGTGCAGATATAGGAGTGTTATTGTTGTTTTCGTGCTTTAGTATAGAAGGGGTGGGTATGGTGTATTGGGTCTGTTTATTATGGAAGGGTTTCTGTATCCGCGTCCAGGCGAGTTGCTGCTGCCTCCAACTTAAACCCCCTCACGCAAGCTGTGTTTAGCCACGGCACCTCTACCTTCTTCTAAAATTCACTTCAATCCTCCCTTCATCCTCTCCCTGAACCTCCTTCCCCCCTGTCACTAGCATTTATGTAAGAACATAAGAACATAAGAATATAAGAATATAAGGAGTCTTCAATAGGCCGGTTGGCCTGTGCATGGCAGCTCCTGTCGAGAGTTACTACCACTCTCTATCATCCATGAATATATCCAGCCTCCTTTTGAAACTTTCCAGCGTTCCAGCACTTATTACAAAGTTGCTAAGCTTGTTCCACTCGTCAACCACCCTATTTGTAAACCAGTTCCTTCCTATCTCCCTCCTAAACCTAAACTTATCCAACTTAAATCCGTTGTTCCGAGTCCTATCCTGCTCGGATATTATAAGAACTTTATCATGTCATGTGCTGTACGCAGTCACTCTCTAACCCTCTCTCACCATGAACGGTTACGAGTTTGACAAGGTGGCGCGGATACGTCCGGATAAGCCGACCTGCCCCAAGAAATTAAACCTCCTAGTTCTCAAGAAGTTCTTTGAAACTAATGGGATCGTGGGGGTTACCAAGGTGGAACGACTGAAGCTCCATGGAGATATCAAGATCACCTTCGCCGAGAAGGGTATGCCCGTACAACTCGCGGAGATCCCCGACATCAACGGCATCCCAATAAAAATGATTGCCTATTAATGGGACAACCTGAAGCTGGGAGTAATCTCCCACGCCGAAATTGCCCACGTGGACCAAGCAGAGCTGAGCGAACTCCTCAAGGGACAACTCCAAGTTGTCAAGAAGCTGTCCGACACCACTGCCCTCGTCGGACACCATGCAACCCTACCCAAGGAGGCTCAACTGGTGTGGATAACTGTGCCAGTCAAGCCCTACTGCAGACCGAAACGCTGCTACAAATGCCAGCACTACGGTCACACTGTCAACAGGTGTGAGGCGCAGGAGGACACCTGCTCCCTGTGCGGCAGCCCCGGACACCGCTACACCTTCTGCTCTAACACAGTGAAAAAATGCGCTGCCTGTGGCGGCCCACATTCCTCCGCCGATCGGACCTGCCCCAAATGGAAGGAGGAATGCAGGATAGCCAAGGCTCGACTTGACAAGAACATAAGAACATAAGAATGGAGGAAACTGCAGCGGGCCTATTGGCCCATACTGTTGTGGGTCTGTGGTTTATGCCTGGTTTTGGGATCATGATGGTGGTGGCTGTCTTGAAGAGTTTGGGGAAGTATCCTGTAGCAAGTTGAGTGTTGTAGAGGTTTATGAAACTGTGACTGTTTCTGGGAGTAAGTGTTTAAGGATAAGGTGTCCTATCTTGCTGTCGCCTGATGTTTTCTTCTTTGTTCTGTCGAGTGCTTGTTTGGCTTCTGTTTGGGTGAATGGTGCAGTGAGGATGCGTTCTTGTATGAGAGTGGTGGTGTCTATAATGTTTTTCTGGTGTGGTTCTGTCGTGTAATCTTTGTGTTCGTGTGGTGATATGGTTTGTGGTTTAGGATGGGTCTGTGTTGGGTTGGGGGGTGTGGGTGGAAAATGTGTTCCCAGTGTTGTTTTAATGTCTCTGCTACTTCAGTTGGCTCTCTGATCCGTCTGTAATTTACTAGCAGATAATCGAAGAGGGGCTGGACTGTCCCCCTGAGTTAGGCAATTCTTTGCCAGAATTCTTGGGGGTCATGTGCCCAGTGCTCCCGGGCGGCTGCTACGAGCCCTGCCCAGTGCACGTTGTGGTAGTGGAAGAGGCTTTTGATAAGTGTCTTCTTCGTGTGGTGATGTCTTTTTGTTCTGGTGCTAAGTTGTGTTGGTTTTGTGTGAATCGTCGTCTGTAGCTGTCGTTGTTCTTATGGAGGGTCTGAAGGAGTATCTTTTCTTGTGAGAGCATTTTGTTTGTGCGTCTGCTGTGTTGGTCATTATGTTAAGAATTGTGGCCATGTTTCCTCTAATTTCCTTGTGGGTTGGTGTTCGAGGTTGAGTGTGTAGTGTTGTTCGGCTAGTGTGGATTTGCAAGTGTCCCAGTCTGCGTCTTGGTACTGATATTGTGGTGCAGGTGCGAGGATCAAGATGGAGTTGTTGGAGAGTGGGATTGTAATGGGTATGTGATCTGAGCCTGACAGGAGACCTGGTGAAATGTAGTTTTGAAATTTAAGAGCTGAGTAATATGTAGGGAAGAAAGGTCCAATGTAATGAAGATTTTCTGTGTGACTATTGTGTCTAGTTGTTGGCCATGGGGGTTGCTATTGTTGTGTTGGAATGCTGTGTGTCTTGCGTTGAGATCAGCCATTAGTATTACTTTTAAGTGTGTGTTGTTGTCGACGGAATTCATGTCTGTGAAGGGAATGTGTGTGTTTGGCCTTGTGTATATTGTGCATACCAGTATCTGTCCGTGTTCAGTGTCGATCTCGGCGGCCATAAAGTGTTTAAAGGTGAAATCAGCGATGAATTCGTGTTTGGTGGAAGATCTGATGAGGATTGCTACACCCTCGTAATTTTCGTGTGGTGATTGTCTGCATGTGTAGCCAAAGTGCTTGATTTTCGTGTTTATGTATGTTGAGTCGAGAAGAAGGATGTCTGTGTTGTGTTCTTGTAGAAGAATAGAGATGATGTGTCTGTAAAGTATGCTTTACAGTTTGCATGGCTTTTTCTATCTTTGTTGGTCTACTTGTTTTTTATTTTGTTTTGTTTGAGAAGGAGTGTTCCTTTATCTGTGTAAGCGCCTTCCGGGCGTTTAAAGGTTAATCAGACTCTTCATGTTAAACTCTAACGTTATAATTCGATCAAACCTGTTGAATACAATTCATTTTAGGATTTCAAATAAATCATACATAGGCAATCATACATAAATGTTTAATCCAATATATATTTACAAAACAATCATAGCTGTGTAATTAGTCTCATCTTAACACTTACAATGAGTACTTAATTTGCCATATTTCTATGTTGTCACAATGATTAACGATGCAATGGACACAGTCTACCTGTGTAAACAATAAGTACTGTACAAGTTAAACTTACGTGTTGAAAGTCTCAAGAGAAACAGGTTAGGAGGTGTTGCCTCTATGATGGGGATAGCTATCGTGTCAGAGCTCCCTGCCCAGCGTCGCATGCCCAGCCCTGGCTGGCCGAATTCGCTGGGTCAGGTGTATTATACACAAACAAGCTCCCCTTACTACCACCCAACACCTCAACCTCCTCTGGGTCTCTCCATCTCTACCATCTCAATACTCTATATGCTGTATACTCATTACTGCTTGCTGTAACACCCACTCCGTTGAGCGTTCACGCTCAAAACCAGATCAGGCCTTTGATGCGAAACTTTGTCACGTTCTTGTGACTATGCTGCCCTCAGGCTGGTGGTATTTAACTTTGTCACTTTCTTGTGACATGCTGGCCTCAGGCTGCTTATATTTAACTTTGTCACGTTCTTGTGACTATGCTGCCCTCAGGCTTGTGGTATTTAAGTTTGTCACTTTCTTGTGACTTTCGCTGCCCTTAGGCTAGTAGTACTTGTCAACTCCTTAACTTTGTCATGTTCTTGTGACTATGCTGGCCTCAGGCTAGTAGTAATTGTTAGCTCCTTAACTTTGTCACATTCTAGTGACTATGCTGGCCTCAGGCTGCTGATACTTAACCTTTTCGGCCACGTGTGTTTGATTATTGGGCACTTACTTATGTCCCCAATACGGTGACCCTATGTCTGGGCTTGAGTTCATCTGATGGGCACGTGCGTGCGCCTCGTTCTTGTAGTCATTTACTGGGACACGTGCATGTGTCATGTCTCACTCATAAAACAGGGCACGTTCGTGTGCCTTGTCTCACTTAAATTATCAGGGCACGTTCGTGTGTCTTGACTTCTACTCATTTATCAGGGCACGTTTGTGTGCCTTGTCTCACTCAAGTTATCAGGGCACGTTCATGTGCCTTGTCTCACTCAAATTATCAGGGCACGTTCGTGTGCCTTGTCTCATTCAAATTATCAGGGCACGTTCGTGTGCCTTGTCTCACTCATTTATCAGGGCACGTTCGTGTGCCTTGCCTCACTCATTTATCACAGCACGTTCGTGTGCCTCGTATTATTGCTTTCGTTACAGTCGACCTGGCACTCACTCTGCCCACTCTAACACTCGCACCTGATATCATTACAAACTTTACTTTGATATTTGGGTGATTTACAAAGTGATATCACTTCAGTCAACTATGATTGCTAATTGTGTTCTGCACTTACGTCAGACAACGGTAATGACAATTGTTTTCAAGGTTTAAATATTATCGTCACGATAAATCTACGGGTGTTGCACTGTACTCCGTGACACTGGGTGTTGGTGAGCCGCACTAAGGTTGACCTAGGCCGCGTGTTGACTCCCATCTTAACACTCTGTTACATGGTAGAATCGGTAGACCATTCACGTTTGACTGTAAGCGCCTTCCGGGCGTTTAAAGGTTAATCAGACTCTTCGCGTTAAACTCGAACGTTATAATTTGATCAAACCTATTGAATACAATTCATTTTAGTATTTCAAATAAATCATACATAGGCAATCATACATAAATGTTTAATCCAATATATATTTACATAACAATCATAGCTGTGTAATTAGTCTCATCTTAACACTTACAATGAGTACTTAATTTGCCATATTTCTATGTTGTCACAATGATTAACGATGCAATGGACACAGTCTACCTGTGTAAACAATAAGTACAAGTTAAACTTACGTGTTGAAAGTCTCAAGAGAAATAGGTTAGGAGGTGTTGCCTCTATGATGGGGATAGTTACAGTGTCAGAGCTGCCAGTCCCTCCCCAGCGTTGCATGCCCAGCCCTGGGTGGCCGAATTCGCTGGGTAAGGTATATTATACACAAACAAGCTCCCCTTACTACCACCCAACACCTCAACCTCCTCTGGGTCTCTCCATCTCTACCATCTCAATACTCTATATTCTGTATACTCATTACTGCTTGCGGTAACAATCTGAGTGTTTCTTAACTAAGTTCTGATTGTGTCTTCAGAGTGGCCGAAACAGATCGTGATCTGTTCTGGGATTTGGGTGTTGGTACAAGTGTGCAGGGGATGTGCTATAAGGTGGATGTGGAGGTGGTGGGAAAAGGACTGAGGTTAAGGAGTTTCTCAGGTGATTTCAAGTGATGTTGTAAGTGATGGACTTTCCTTACTTTATGCTATCCTTCAGATTTATTCTATTTCATATATTTCTCCTCTTTTATACTTCTTCAATATATTTATATACTTATAATCTTATTTTCTCGCTCATATCTATCTTTTATTAATATTTTCTGGTGTATATATTTAATAATTTCGTATACTGTCTTTATTTCTAGTCGAAGTATATATCTTTTATTTCTCTGCTTGTATTTTCCAAGTCAATATTCTTTTCTTTACTTCCTTTCTTTTCATATATAGTGTTGTATTTTCTGAATTTCTGTGTCCTTACCTTTCTGAAGTATACCCTGTTTTAATTATATTCTAAACCATGGATTAGTCTGGGGAACCATGTCTTTCTTATTACAACACTTCTTATACTTTCAACGGTAGCCTGCCACCACCCAGACTTTCCTTAGAATATAACATATCTTAGTGAACTGTTAGGTAGCGTGTTAGCGAGTTTCTAGGCACGTGAGTTATTAGTTATTTTCTGAGAACCAATATGTAGAAGGGATAGAGTGGTGATACTTGTAGTTTACTAATTTAATATTTGTTAACATAAGGAGTGAATAAGATGTTGATTAAGTTCACTCAGACCAGACTGGACCACCTAGGTCTCACTTTACAATAATAGCAAAATAGATCATTTCCTGATTACAACATTATACACTCATGATATTACTTCATTGTCAATACAGATGATTACATAACACACTCGACAAAATCCAAAATTAAGATACTATCAAACACATCCTGTTAGTTCGGAATGAACAACATGGCACTTTAACTAGCATTCAGTGGTAGTATACCTGGTTGGTGAACTCAACTCCTACAATCAACAGTACCTCTGGTAACACCAACATTCATGGGTTCAATACTTAACCTGGGATAACTATATTTCTGCTAGTTAATCCCCAATCATAGATACCAATACTGCTCAATACATAAGCCGAGATCAATGGAATGGACAAGACTGAGTCCATTAGTGGTGGGAGTTGTTGACTACTTTACACACAGCCGAGCCGAGGCTCGCTTGCTAGTAACGCCCGTGTTAGACTCACTATAGTATCATAGCACATGTCTTCCTTGGCCTATCTTCCTATCCTAGTTTTGCCTTATTAAAGACATCCTTCCATGATCATCTTGCCCATAGGCGGCTACCGAACCTCAGTAGTGGTGCCAATACAAACAGTGCCTGAGATAATGATGGAGAAGCGTCAGAAAAGTGAATAATAACTCAATCACATACAATCTTTTGTCTAGCAACGACAGACAACATTTACGTTACATTAATTCTTTCACTAGGTTAATGATAGTTTCACTGTTACAACATGAACACTGATATTCACAAAATTTACTGAGTTAAACTGACTCAATATGGCAGGCGGAGAATCTTACACATACCTGAGATAATGATGGAGAAGCGTCAGAGAAGTGACGTTCTCCTCACGCACGAGCTTATATACAGCTAACTGGCAGCTCAGGCCTGTGCTGAACACATGCCAGAAAAGCTAATCACGCAATGACAGAAATTACATTGAACTCAGTTGCTGTATATTTAACTTTGACACCCAATTGCCACTGGTCCTGCGAATTTCCTACATCTATTCATATAATCTAATCAGAGATTGAGAGTGCCAGGAAAAAGTGGAATTACACACTTTTACTTTTTTACTTTTATCCTCTTCGCCACTGATCGGCTTGTTGGCCGCTTGGGCGATCGGTCACGTCTCTTTTCATTTATATTCTTCACCAAAAGATCGGCTCGCTAGCCGCCCGGGCGATCGGTCACGTCTCTGTCACGCACTGTTGGCAAATACTGGGCATGCACCGGCTCCTGAATATACCTGAACCCGCTCCAGTGTTGGTCAAGTCTTCTCTTGAAAGAGCTCACACTCGGTGCCGTCACAACACTCTCTGGTAGATTGTTCCAAGAGTTTACAACCCTCACTCCGAAAAAGTTTGCCCTCACTGTTTTCTGGACTTGCGGCTTCTTCAATCTTGAGCTGTGACCCCTTGTGGGGCGAGCGTCCGCCAGCTCCAAGTAAGGACACTCAACTGAGTAGTGCCCCCTGAGATGCTTATACACCTCAACTAGGTCCCCCCTTGCCCGTCTGTAGTATAAGCTAGGCAAGTTCAGGCGCTCCAATCTCTCAGGGTAGCTGAGGTGCCGAAGTGCAGGCACCAGTTTGGTGGCCCTCCTTTGAACATTTTCAACCAACTGACAGTCCCTAGCATATCTCGGGGACCAGATGGGGTGACAGTACTCCAGATGGGGAAGCACTTCACTCCTGAAGAGCGTCACGAGGGACGGACCGTCTAGATATCTGAACGACCTTCTTATAAGACCCAATAATTTATTTGCCTGATTTACCTTCTTCTCACAATGGCCCGAGAACTTCAGCTCATTATCAACATACACACCTAGGTCCTTCTCACACACAGTCTCAACTAGTGCATTTTCTTCATCCCGTTGGGACATATGATACGCCTCCTTACCGTTGGTACGCCCCAGGTGCATCCTCTTACACTTCGTGACATTGAATCTCAGCAGCCATTTCTTCGACCATTCCTGGAGCCTACAGAGGTCCTTCTGCAGCTCTTCACAGTCCGCTTGGTTCTTAATTTCCCGAAATAACTTGCCATCATCGGCAAACATTTGTATGGAGGAGTGTACAACGTCAGGCATGTCATTTATGAAACAAACAAACAACAGCGGGCCCAATACACTGCCCTGTGGTACCCCACTTGTTACAGGTACATATGACGATTTCGTGCCATTAATCACCACACACTGCTTGCGGTCATGTAAAAAGTCTTCTATCCACGCTAGGACATTTCCCCGAATTCCGTACCCTTCCAGTTTGATTTTCAGCCTTTCGTGAGGTACACTGTCG
>NW_024735004.1:0-7533 GCF_018991925.1 Homarus americanus
ATATATTAGTATTGATGTATTAGTATAACTCACCCTGAAGGTTTGTCATGCAGAAGTAACAGTCCGTGGTATGATCTCTGCCTTCCCTCCATACCATTGGAATGCCAAATGGTAGACGTTGAATCTTCTTGTTGCTCCAGCGCCGCAGATTTTCAACACATGTTTTGCAGCACATGTGAGGGGCAAAAGCTTTATCTTGGTCTCCAAGTTTCATTCCAAAGTATGCATGATATAAGTTTTTCACTAGGGGAGTAATGGTGCACTGCCGGTCTGTCATTGTTACACAACCGCACACATAGCAAAACCTGCTCGGGTCGTTCTTGCACTTCCGATTTATGATTAAATGTACAACTCTGTAAGAAGAAAAAACAGGTGTGTATATGATTAGAAATATGCGTGTGTGTGTGTGTAAGAGAGAGAGAGAGAGAGACGCACACACTCCCACTTTCTTGAAGTCTCGAGAGACACTGACTGAGGGTCTAGACTTTAGAGGCACATCAGGGTGGTTGCTAGTACATGCCATGTACCACCAGATGAAAAAGAAATTTAACTGTGAAAAAATATATGTAAAAAAACACGGACATATACTCTTTTCCTTTGCGTCACGGCGGACATTTAAATGGCCGGCGAGCACGTGAGTGTATTTAAATGCATCGTAAGGGCATTAAAACTGACCGAAATCTTTTCTGTGAGGCTTGCCAATGTCTCGGATGATTTTTTTAATGAACGAATATGAGGACCCCATTTTGAGCGAAAAATGCCAATATTTTACCTGAATCTCCGCATAAAATGCTATAGCACAAAATTCTGACCTGATTGAGCAAAATGGATAACATTTTTGTGATCAGAATGCAAAATACACCCAGAAAAGCTTAATAATACACAAACCTCAAAAACTATGCAGGGCAGTGTAATAGTGTATCACAGGTTGTTGTCGCAGTGAGCAAGATGCACAGTTGAGGACAAAATTGTCTGAACACTTGGCAATATCTGGCATCATCCTCTGGGCCATATATATATATATATACATACATATATATATATATATATATATATATATATATATATATATATATATATATATATATATATATATATATATACATATATGTACATATTCCGTATATAACACTGGTCTACAAATTTTTTTTTTTCTGGCATGAAACCTTTTAACTGTTTTTTACTAACTTTAAGGTGCTGAATCCAAATAAGATCTCAGATTTGCTCCATCACGTAACGTGCCAGAATTTACTGAGCTACCAGAGATTGAGGATATAGACCGGAATTCACCTGTTTCTACTGATGAAGATGAAGAGACTGATCTTTTCAAGCCATCTGGTGAAGATTGTGAAAAGCCAACGTTGTTTACTCAGTCAAAATTGAATGATCTGGTCAGAGATCTAAATTTGCCAAAACAGTTTGCTGAATTGTTAGCTTCCAGGCTTCAAGAGAAAAGACTCTTAAAACCTGGCACGAGTGTCTCCTTTTATCGCAACAGAGAAGAGCAACTGCGGAAGTACTTTCATTCATATGACCAGCTTGTTTTTTGTAATGATGTAGAAGGACTTCTTCTCTCCATGGGACTACCAGCATATGATAGTAAGGATGGAGACTTTTTATTGACAGTTCTAAAAGGAGCTTGAAATGTGTTCTTCTTCATAACGGAAACAAGTATGGTTCAATTCCAATCGGACATTCTGTACAAATTAAAGAAGAGGATGAAAACATTAAGACTGTTCTAGAGAGGTTGCAATACCATGCTCATGAATGGTTAATTTGTGTGGACTTGAAAATGGTAAACTTTCCATTGGGCCAGCAAGGAGGGTACACAAAATACCCCTGTTTTCTGTGCTACTGGGACAGCAGGGCTACAGCAGACCATTGGGTGAAAAAGAATTGGCCACCAAGACATAGTTTGACGCCTGGTGACAAGAATATCATTAACGATCCTCTGGTTGACAGGAAAAACATTGTCCTTCCTCCTCTGCACATAAAACTTGGTATCATGAAGCAATTCGTCAAGGCTCTTGATCATAGTGGAGAGTGTTTCAGATATATATGCTCAACCTTTCCAAGTCTTAGCAACGAGAAGAAAAAGGCAGGGATTTTTGATGGACCTCAAATAAGAACACTACTCAGAGATCCACACTTCCTTGCAACAATGACTGAGGCACAGGCAAGAACTTGGAATGCTTTCTCTAATGTGGTGCGGAACTTCTTAGGGAACAAGAAAGCGGACAACTATCAAGAAATTGTGGAAGAGCTGCTTTTGAGTTTACAAGCACTTGGATGCAGAATGAGTATCAAGGTTCACTACTTACACAGTCACTTGGACGAGTTTCCAGAAAATCTGGGAGAAGTGAGCGAGGAGCAAGGGGAGCGCTTTCATCAAGACGTTAAAGTAATGGAAGAACGTTACCAAGGTCGATGGGACTCGAACATGATGGCGGACTACTGCTGGAGTTTGATGAGAGACATTCCAGAAGCTGTACATAAGAGATCGGCCAAAAAGAGGAAGTTTATGTAACTGTAACTTGATCTTAATACTTGCACTATTTCTACCGTACATTAATTGGGTTTTTTCACCCTTCAATGTTACATTTAAATATTATATGTGCATTAACTTTCCAATTTGATATTAACAATTTTTGGTTATAGAAAAATACAAATTATAATGCTGAAAAAATTTATGTATACATGTTTAAACCGTCAATTTTGATCCAAATTTTACGTTTCCCAGCAAAGGTGCAATATGGTATATCTCAAAAACCTGATGTGATAGACAAAAACCAAAGTCATATTTGGATTCTGCACCCGAAATTTACTTAAAATCCGTTTAAAAACCTTGTGCCAGAAAAATTGTGTTGACCGGTGTAATCACCCCAGAAAGATTTCTGGTTGAAGCTAGTTTGATTTAGGAATTAATATCAATAAACCTTAGTGATGGTCAGTTTAAAACTGATAATATGTTACATAAATAGATTTGTCAGTGGCCCAAGGTTAAAAATGCTTTGAAAACCTTTGATCTAGCTGTATGATAGTTATTTAGTGGGTACCTTATTTTTGACCTGAACTGACTAGTCACGTCACCCCCTTCTCTTAAGCTCCTCTACATGTGTGTTGGTGTGGGGATTAGTGCATGACATCATTATGACCTGACCTCATGTTTTATAAGGTCACCCTGTATATTTAAGCCTCTCTCTGTCCATGTAATTCAGTTGCCTCTGAAGATGTCTTGAATAAAGACGAAAGCTAAAGTGCTCCGGTGTTTCCCTTTTCCTGTGTGATTTTATCAAGATTTATCTTACCCACGTTTTCATTGTGGATCTACATGAAATATATATATATATATATATATATATATATATATATATATATATATATATATATATATATATATATATATATATATATATATATATATATATATATATAAAACATATTAGTGCTGTAAGGGTGATCGTGTTAACCTACGTATGTTCTATTTTATGATGAACAGTTGTGGACAAAATTCCCCAAACAGTTGGTAATATCTGCTTTTCATTACATTGTATATCGGAACTACAGATTGAAAATAACACTCCTTAATACAGAGACAAATTCGAGAAAATACGTCAAATTTCCATTCTCCATCACCTAATGATCTTCAAGTACTCACACATTAGATACTGTCACGTGTCCGGGGATTTATGTCGGCAACTGTACATTCGAATTTGTGTGTTGATATATGGCAATGTTTTAAAGTAATTGAATTTATTTGTGTTTACTGCCGTCTGGAGAGAGAACAATAGGAGTGATTATTTTAGGTCCGTAGTAGACTGTTCGACTATACTGTATGTTTGTGTGTGTCTGTTGGTTTATTAGTCCGTCCTCCAGTCTGTTGGTTTATTAGTCCGTCCTCGTGTCTGTTGGTTTATTAGTCCGTCCTCCAGTCTGTTGGTTTATTAGTCCGTCCTCGAGTCTGTTGGTTTATTAGTCCGTCCTCCAGTCTGTTGGTTTATTGGTCCGTCCTCCAGTCTGTTGGTTTATTAGTCCGTCCTCCAGTCTGTTGGTTTATTAGTCCGTCCTCCAGTCTGTTGGTTTATTAGTCCGTCCTCGAGTCTGTTGGTTTATTATTCCGTCCTCCAGTCTGTTGGTTTATTGGTCCGTCCTCCAGTCTGTTGGTTTATTAGTCCGTCCTCCAGTCTGTTGGTTTATTAGTCCGTCCTCCAGTCTGTTGGTTTATTAGTCCGTCCTCCAGTCTGTTGTTTTATTAGTCCGTCCGTGGGTCTGTTGGTTGATCAGTCCCTTCCTGTCTATATTAGTTTATCAGTCTGTCCGTGTATCTGTCTGTGTTTCCTATCAGATCGTCTGTTCGTCTGTCGATGTATCAGTCCGTCCGTTTGTCTCTCCGTGTATTAGTCCGTCCGTGTGTCTGTCCGTGTATCAATCCGTCCATAGTATGCTGTCAAATCGAGGACTCAAACAGTCGTAATTTTCTAACTGTGATCTTTGTAGGTGAATGTGTGTCTCAACAAAACCACTGAAGAAGTGGATAATGAGGCTATTCCGTCGGTTCTTCTTTGGAACTGGTGTGGCCCG
Organism: Homarus americanus; assembly: GCF_018991925.1. Classification (NCBI taxonomy): domain Eukaryota; kingdom Metazoa; phylum Arthropoda; class Malacostraca; order Decapoda; family Nephropidae; genus Homarus; species Homarus americanus. The sequence continues at coordinate 4,582 of NW_024735004.1, forward strand.
ACGGGGAGATTAGCGGTCTCCTCCTCCGCTATTTCTTGTTCCTCCTTCCTTGCTCTTTATGTTGTTGTTGTTGCTGTCGTTGTTGTTGTTGTTGTCGTTGTCGTTGTTGTTGTTGTTGTTCTCCTTAAATCTTTTTCTTTCTTTTGTATTTCGTTCTTTCTTTCTTTCTTTCTTTAAAATTGTACACTCAATTTTTCCCCGGTAAAAACCACTGCACTGCACTTTTGCGGAAGGCTTATGACAGGAACATAAGAGTTGAATTAATACTTGAGTTTTCCAACAAAAATAACTTTAATCACCTTTGGAAGGAAATTGAACATATCGCTTAAAATGTTCCCGCCGGACAATATGCTCCCTGCCAGCCAATTTTCCCGAGGCACGGTAAATGTGGCCTCCAAACACGGTGCGCACGCAATTTACTGAATTATGTCGAGTTTCTAATATATTAGCTAGATAATAACTTAATTACTTTTATTACTTATTTATTTAATTAATTATTTATTTATTTATTTATTTATTTATTTATTTACGGGCATATTTATGTACGAATACACTTATTTACTTATACTGCTTGCTACTTACGCACTCACTTAAGCACTTTATTGTTTGTGTACAACTCTACGAGATAATTAGAATCAGTGATACAAGATTTATTTTTAGGTAGCACTTAACATGTAGTTTATGTATACATTATAAGTTCAATAATGGTGTGTTAAGAAAGTGCTTCCTCACCATCAGATGCGGTGGATGTCGCGGAGAAAATATTGCATTAGGAAAATAAATTGCAATTTGTCACAGTATCTCACCTGCTCTTGTAAACTTATTAAGAGTAACGTTGAAATGTACAAGTAACAATTACCTATAAATATTATTTTTTCCTTCAGCTAATAGTGATATTTTTTGTGTTTTGCATGTACGGTGTTTGGCCAGACAGCAACAGGTAATGGTTCTAAATTAAGGGTTATGTGTCTTCGCCTGGGGTAGTGGAGGATGTACCAGGGTGCGGGTTGTAAGAACCAAGGGCCTGCCTAGCCAGGTGGTCGCCAGGAGAGGGTGTTCATAGGTCATGGTGCAGGGTGTGATAAAGAGTCCCGGGAACCACATACGTGGTTATATTCCAGGCAGTTGTTGTGTGTGACAACTACAGTATGTGTCTCTGCCATCAGTAATTTCCTTATGTTTGAAACAAATTTGTATTTTTTCGATAGAAAATGAAGTAATAAACAGTGATAGGATAAAGAGAGGATGATACGTAAAACAAACTATGACCGTCTTGTAGAATATAGAAACAGCGGGAAGTTCGGTTGTGTAGAGTTAAATAAAATAACAGATTTTTTTTCATTTGTTGTATATAAGACAGTTAGGCTTACCGAGACTAAATTGCATAAAATTCCATTTCCCTGGCAAAGAAAATTATCTTCCTCGTGGGGTTTACGCAAGAGATAAAGGAGAAAAAATAAGCCAACTGTCAGTTTGTTTATCATTCACTAAGTCATATTGAATAAATACTTTACATTAATCATAGATACAAATGTAACTTATATGAAGTTATCATGGAAAAATAATAATTTTCTTAGATTAATATAACTCGCACAATAAGAACCCGTCGATCTACCCCCCCCCCCCAGCCACGACTGGTGACCCAAGACGACATAGAAGTCACAATTCCTCTACATCAGGAGGAAAAAATATTGCTTATTGGCCTCGTCTGAGAGCCCCAGATCAGGCAGCTTTGTGCCAGAGATGGAGACCATAGTTCAGTTCGTTCTCGTGGCGTCGCGTTCACAACTCTGACACACGAACGTGCAGAGGAACATATGACCAGACAGAGCAACAGATGGACTCATTGAGGGGTGCATGGACGGGCAGACATACAGAGGATTGGAGTGATGGACATACACAGGGAGGAACAAGATGAACGTACAGACAGATGGACACACAACACTCCTAGGACCCTTCAGCTAAGCGGGGGCCGGGAGACAATAAACATGTAAACAACAGTACATATCGCCTTCATAGCTCAACAGTCAGATGCTGGACCCCTAAAAACCTTCCTTCCGTAAGAGTAGTTTTAGTTTTATTACATCTCGTAGAGTTCTCTGTGTATCTGTTAAACGACTGAGAAATCTGGATTGTAGGATGGGGGTGGGGGTGAGGAGGGGTGGAGGGACCGGGTAGGAGGGCCAGGGGGAGGAGCCGCGGAGGAGGGGTTACTGCCAGTCCCCAGTGTAAGGGCAACGAGGAAACTTTTATTGTGAGGCGGAACTTGTTACTGCGTCCGGGATCCTACATGATCCTACTGGGTTTTGGAAATGATGTCTTTGGGAGGTTATAGAAGGAGAGAGAGTATATCACACACACACACACACACACACACACTCCTCCACAACACACACAGACACACACACACACACACACACACACACACACACACACACTCCTCCACAACACACACAGACACACACACACACACACACACACACACACACACACACACACACACACACACACACATGTACTTAGTCAACAATACACAGACAGACAAACAGATTAATGATAGAAAACAAGAGAGACAGACACAGGACCACCATAAGGGGAGCGACAAGTACTGTCCAGCGCGTGGTTAGGCTGAGGTGCTTCTTGGCTGTCGGAAGTGGTGGATATCAGTGTCAGCTCCGGGACTCATGGTGACTTGTATCCGAGGGAGGGGAAGTGGCAGCAGAAGTGTATCCTGAGGAAGTCGTAGCAGAAGTTTGTCCAAAGGAAGTAATAGCGGAAGTAGGTCCTGAAGAAGGGGAAGTGGCAGCACAAGTATGTCCTGAGGATGGGGAAGTGGCAGCAGAAGTATGTCCTGAGGATGGGGAAGTGGCAGCAGAAGTATGTCCTGAGGATGGGGAAGTGACAGCCGAAGTATGTCCTGAGGAAGGGGAAGTGACAGCAGAAGTATGTCCT